>NC_054081.1:3897925-3932012 GCF_017562075.2 Anopheles merus | reverse complement strand
GCTTGTTTACAGGGTGAAAATTTTCCAGAGAATGGTACACTGTTTTTACCCAAAGAAAACATCTTTAACCTATGTATGTCAGTGTGCGTGCGTGTGTGTGTTTAGGTGTGTGATAGTGCTTTGCTAAGATATGATCCTATTAGCACCCACCGCAGCTATTCGTCTGTGATTTGTGAAATATTTAAACTAATCCATTTTGCTCGCACTTGCTGTGGGGTTGAGCCGATCCTGGGGCACTGGGACGGAGTGAGCTCAGCAACTGAGCGTGTAACCTTTGCTCACAACAGCGGACCACCCCCGAGCTCAGGTAAGTCGCTGCAGCCGGTGCAAGGGCAAACACGATGGGCGTGCTACGGGGTGCCCGCCGTAGAAACTACGTGTGACGTTTGATTGTCAGCCGTAGCCGTCGGGCGATGCGTACGGCGCCTTCAGCAGGGTCTCTTGGGTTGTCTGGTACAGCTCGACTCACTTGAATTTTCGACAAGTGCACAGAGTTAATGTATAAAAAATCTAAATATGAAATGAAACTCGCCTAAATTTATGCAATGTAGCTAATTTTTGTTTCTGTTAGCATTAATTGTGTGATACACTGTTTTGTCTAAATGAGTAATGATTTATTACATAAAACGGTTCAAAATATTACATTGCATACATTTAGGCGGCTATGAACCTTTTTCTAAATTTTTATAATTTAAAATACGCTTTTTAACACGTAAAAACAAATTAAATAAGTTACTCTCAACCGTTAGAACTTCCCCATAAACCTACATTGCTGCATGGGCGCCGTCCTATTTTTCGGCTACCAAGCCGGGTGTCAGTTGCAGAACGTGTCGGCACAACCAGAAGCCTCGGCGATTGCAAACGGTGCACTTCTTTGCACACCCTTAGGGCGCCCTGTCCTGGGCCGGTGCCCATTCCCGAAGCACACCGTCCCAGAGATCAAGATCACGGGTAGACTAACCACCCCCAACGTCAGCTCCCGTCAGCAGTGCATACGATGCGCTCCATCACATCCGATATGCATGAAATGTTTACTATTTCATAGAAAATTATGATTACAGATGAAGCGAGCAAGGCGGACTTTGGCTGGAAAACGAGCCTTCCCAACAACAGGCAGCGAAAAAAAGTGCCTCTCTTGTTCTTTGTGTGAGTGTATGTGTGTGGGAGAGAGTTTTTTGTTGTTAATTTTTTCACCTGCACCCCCACGCGGGAACAAACGGCAAACAGTGAATCACGTTTCGCGTCCATGCCTGTGCTGCAGTTGTCTGCTGTGTAGTTGCGCATCCGGCGAATCGTTTTGCGAACGAGCGGTGCTAGCAGTGCGTTGTTTTTTGCTGTCTTCGGAGTCTTCGCTGTTGTTTGCGGGCTGCTCGAAGGCGTTTAAGACTTTAGGCAGGGTCCTGGGTGCCGGATCAACAGGCCGTGGCGTATCGGTTTCATCCGTTTACGAGGCAATCGAGCCGCGCGATCCCGCGTTTGCGATTGCTGCTCCATTCAGCAAACGGGTGCAGTGGCTTTCTTTTTTGTGTGTGCTCAGTGTCGGTATTACATTCACCGCCCTTCCGGGGGCTTTAGTTTATCGCTTTTTTTCCGCTGCTCCCCATTTTCCTGATTTATACGAACGCTCGCGCGTTGTGTACCGCCCGCCCGGGAATGTCTTTGTGACGGTGTTTAAGCATCCGTTTCGTTACAGGCTCGCGAAGATGGTTTATCTTTGTCGCCTGGCGCTCGAGTCTGAGATCGTTCGCACGGCTCCCTGGAAATGTTTGTTCTTTTTTTTGTTGTCGGTTGCGAATCCACGAAATAACAAGCGCGCAAACAACAACTGCCGCACGGGCCGCAGGTGAGCGGCAAGCGCGTACGGCAACAGTTTTCGGAAATCAATTTTGATTCACCCCCGATAATCCGCACAATTTGTCGACTGTTGTTGTTGTTTTTTTTTCTTCATCCACGCGAGAAAATATTAGCGCCAAACAAAAGTGGCGGCACCCCGCGTCAGTCCCGATTTATGGTGTGGCTTTTGAGCCGGCAGAATGCGAGCAGTGGAAGCAGATTTTTGAAGGGGGAAGCAAGCGTTAAATAAAAGCGAAACCTGTTTACGGGTTTCCTTGCTTCGCTTCCCCCTCGGAAAACCAAGGCGCACCGGAAAATGGTAGGTTTAGCTTTTATTTGTTTATGGCATCTTTTTCTCCGCCTGGTGGTGTTTGATTGTTTAACTTCTGTTTGAGTTTTGTATTCTTTGGTGAAATGATTCAGCTTCGCTCATCCGTACCGGGGAAGTGGAGGGTAGCATTATCCGGTGCAAATCCAGTCTCCGCCTTAATTGAACTTCTGGTGTGCGTAAAAAAAAAAAACAAATAAAAAACACATTCCTACAGTGTAAAGTTTCATTTTATGCACTTATTCGAGGTTGTTTTCAGCGCCTTGAGGTATGCAATTATCAGGGAATTATTTTTTTTCTTTTTCTGAATGAAAACTAGTTTTATTATTATCTAATATTTTTTAATTTATTTATGCATTTCAATTTAAGGAATTCGTTATAAAGTAAAAGAGTTTACACTTAACTGTAAGATAGACATTTAGGGGTAGAAAGATCGCCGGTAGAGAAATAATCGGCTAAAACGACGCTTAAACAACGCTTAATGAACCATGCGCCCAAAGGTATGCAGTGCGAATATTTTATGGCTTTCTAATTAGAATTTAATTTGAATCGAACAGGTAATTTTCGTTAATTAAACACATATTAAAAGCAAGAGTGTTTTTTTTTCGATGTGAAATTAATTTTTAAGGGCATTGATTGCATATTTTGCATAGTTTTTAGCGCTGTACCCTAATCAAAAGCTTGTTACAGCACAGCGAAGATAAAAAATCAAACCAGTTTCCCAGCCTGACTGTTCCGATGGCTGTATCTCTGTTTATGCTTTTAATTAAACGTTAATTTGTCTGTTAAATGTTGCGTCAGATTGCTTCATGTGAATTTCCAGCACACTGTTATCATCTACTTGTACTTGTGATTCTAAAGAATATTAAGGGCACTTTAATCACTTCATTCGATGCCATTGAGAAATGAGGGAAAAAAACTAGCTGATTCTAGTGTAGTTTTATTGCTTTTGTAACCTTTTTTCGCGAACAAAAAATCAACTCATTTGTATCAGCGAGTGGGACATACATATAAAACTCTTTGTTTAAATGATGAAACAATAAGGAAAGAGAAAAAAGCGTAGTGCATGTATGAGTGGGCGAGCACCGAATGCGTAGCGCAGCAGCCATGAATATTAATTCCGGTTAATCTTACGTGCTCCATTTCATTTCCAGCCCATGGGTACGCGAACGCACGCAGTACGCAGCGTTTGTAGTGTTTATTTGGATGTTGACACAAAACAAAGACAAAAAATAGGTATGCACAAGCAGTGGAGCAAAGTTGTTGTTTTCGTGCCGTTTTATCATGAAAACAATTTTTTTTTTTTGCTCGCTGCGATTGGTTTCGTTTTCCGGTTCCCGAAACACTAGGATCTGCTATCAAGAGGAGAGAGAGAGAGAGAGAGAGTGCGAGAGTGGCAAAACGAGCACCCAAAACTCGCACACACACACTAATCGTCTCATGCTCTACCATCCACCCCAAGCTCCAATAACACATATTGCGGCAGATGCCGACCCAACGGCGGGCTGCCGCGACAATTGCGGCGCGCGATCTCAATCACTATTGGCACTGGAAACCTGCGGAGCAATGGAGGTCGTGTATCCGGGTGAAGGACGAAACCGAAACCGTACATGCCGTATGCCGCACAAATAGCTCGAGACCTTTCGGGATCACGGGGTTGTCGAGCAAACGATGCTTATTCCGCCCGGCAGCAGCAGCAGCAGAAGAAGAAGAAGCGGGAAGCGACAACTGCAAGCAAACACAAACAACACAACAACACACAGACAAAAAAAAACACAATCCATCCAGCTTTGATGTTGATGATTCGCCTATTTTGTGTTTCTGCGGCGGCTCCTGCTGCTGCTGCTGCTGTTGTTCGAAAGTGCTGTCGCTTGGTGCTGTGGTGAGCGTAAATTTTCCACCCCCCCCCCCTCAGCTCCTTCTTCCCACTGCGGGTGGCAATTGAACGGTAGCAGCACACTGTGTGAGTGGCTCTGGTGTGTCACAAGAAAAATATGAGACATTCAAATCACACCGCCGTCCGATGGTTCGCAAACAAATAAATAAATCAATCCCCGTTCGGGGCGGTTGTTTTCTGCTTCCCGGCACATGCTTCCTTGGCCTTGCCCCCTTCCCGGTCCTGTGTGTGTGTGTGTCGATGGTCGTGGGATGGCATTTCGTTGCGAAGGGTAAATATTTTCGCCCAACGAATGGCGATCGCACACCGCTGTCCCGTTGCCGCTCAATGAAACTAATAATATTCCACTCCACTAGCGGTGTGTTTTTCTTTTCATCTACAGTTTTGTATGTGTATGTGTTTTTTTGTCCGTGTGTTTGTGCGCTAATCTTCCACCGACAGACACGCGGACTCTTTGTTTGTGTATTTTTTTGAGCCGCCGACCGGAAAGCTGAGCCCAAAAGGGCCATCCCTCCACTTTGCACTGATTGATTTTAATTAACGGGTCGCTCATTTGCTTGTTTTGGCTGCTTCGGCTAGTACTTTGG
Organism: Anopheles merus; assembly: GCF_017562075.2. Classification (NCBI taxonomy): domain Eukaryota; kingdom Metazoa; phylum Arthropoda; class Insecta; order Diptera; family Culicidae; genus Anopheles; species Anopheles merus. The sequence continues at coordinate 3,927,367 of NC_054081.1, read as the reverse complement.
TTTGTTTGTTTGTTTGTTTGTCCCGGTTTGTTTGTTTGGTTTGGCACATTTGGCACAGCAGCAGATGCTGCTGCAAGGACAGGAAGTTCGAATCCGCGACAGATGTTGTTATTGCGACTCCACGAGCCACGAAGGTGAAAAACAATGTCACAGCAGGACGGGAATGCTGGTACGAACAATAATAATAATGGGGGAAAAAATCACAGATATTGACTCAGCCTCGGCTTGCTTCTCTTAGAGTTTCTTGTTTTTTTTTTCGAGTTATTTGCTTCGACCTTTTGATTTTGTATACCTTTTTGTTTTGTTTTTGGTGTTTTTTATGGCAAATGTGACGCGTGGAAAGAAGCATGCCTGCAATAATAATAACAGAAAATCAAGTTCCTATCTATTTGAATGGGGTTTAATGAAGCATTCGCATTTTTAAATGTTTAGCTCATGAAAGAGCCACTTTCATATCGATTATGGCAGCTTGAGGCGCCTAAAAGTATGCAACCATGACCCTTTACTTTATAATTATTAAAGTCTCTTTGAATTTAATTTTCTTACTCAATTCAATTACAAATCATTAGTTGCAGATGCATCCTTTCATGCTTTATAGCACTGTACACGCTGGGTTTGATCTTGGATAGCCCGAGCATTTACTTTCAAGAAGAGCCGGTTCATTAGAGGGACACTAAGAGAGCTCATGGAACTGCTTTACTTGGCAGTACACACAATATCTTCATTGCGGAACACGCCGGCAGCTTCAGAAGCTTAAAACGACCCTTATTTATTAATCTTCGGCATGATTTATTACGCCGCATGTCCCTTTTACATACATTTAGGGGCAAAAGACCTTTGGAAAACAATTCTATCAAAGGTTAATATTTACCAACATTAAAAAACAAAATAAAAATATCAAAACAAATTTAGTTTTGTTGATAAATTAATGCCAATATTGTGCACATTTGCCATTGCTTGCTTTTCATCAAACGCTGCTAACGAGTAACCCACACTGCCAACAACAAATCTACTATTCTGTGTATCACGAACACATCATATTGCATACTTTTAGGCGCACGAGTAGCCATGGCTTTCCAGGAACCAATGTTCAATGAAATACTCCTTGCTGAGTAAAAAAAAACAACAACATTACGTGCAACACTTTGATTGATTAAAACAGTAGCGAAGCACCCTATATACACACACAAGCGCAGAGCATGCTTCACTTCGCACAAACTCGCGAAAGAAAGGCGACGTACAACAACAAAAAAAAGGGAATGAAAAGCTGTACTCTTCATTACATACCTTTAGGCGTTTCCGTACCCGGCTGTAACCGGTTCGCGATGCAATCAAAACGCAAGAGTTGATTTAAAGTGCGCCCACCTGGAAAGCTAATTGGTTACACAAATAATTACTCGAAGACCGTCCCTGCCGGACGCGAAACCCAATAAACTACACACACACATACACATACACACATATGAATGGATTCCAGTGCGCCAGCGGGAACGGTCTAGCAAAAATCTCTGATACCGACACGCTCTTATCGATCCTTGTCGAAGTCGATTGGCGTTCATCTTGTTTGGTGAAAGTGGATGTGTGTGTGTGTGTGTGTGTGTGTGTGTGTGTGTGTGTGTGTGTGTGTGTGGTGTGTGTGTGTGTGTTGTGGTGTGTGTGTGTGTGTGTGTGTGTGTGTGTTGTGTGTGTGTGTGTGTGTGGTGTGTGTGTGTGTGTGTGTGTGTGTGGGAAGTGTATAGAACAGAGCGCAATAAAGTTAGTTGATTAAGCTCGTGTTCCATTTCGCCGCACAATCCCCCCCCCGTTGCACCTCCCCGTTTGCTGGATTTCATGTCTTCCGGCATTCACGGCAGATTCGTACCAGATCCAATCGGTGTAAGTATTATAATTTAATATAAATCGTTTGCTCGTTTGACTGTGCATACACGTGCACACAGCTGGTCAGTTCGGGCTTGAGATGGGAGGAAGGAGGGCTGGAGCCAATGTATGTGTAACCCAGCTGTTGATGACCGGTCGGGTTGAGTAGCGACTGGCAAGCGGAGGACGCCATCGCCATGGTAAATGTGGATAAATCAAAGCTTACCGGACGCCTGCCAGCTGGGTGCTGGGAGGGAATATTTGCTCCCACCCTCCGCACCCGCAGCGTGTTCGATCACACCGAGCAGGGCCGCACTGGTGACTGGAAGGAAGAAGATAGCTTATCATAAGCCGGCTGGCAGAGGGATCGAAAAATGCGCTGCGCTGCTGCTTCTGCTGGCTGCCAAGAATCTATAGATTAGCACGTGAGCTATGTTGGTGCTACCACTCTCTGCCTGTGCCCCCACCCTTGTGTTCCTTCTTGTTTTTTTCCGAGCGCTGCACGGCACGCACGGACCGTGCCCTGTCCCGAGCAAGATGCCCGACCCTAGTTTAGTTTTTATTTACACAGCGGAAAATTAGGAACCAGCGAACCGATACGGAAACATCAATCGCCCGTGAAAATGGGATAATTTATTCGATTTTCCCACCCGGAGCAAAAGCTGCTGGGTCGGCTGGGCCGGTGCCGGCGGAGCAGCGGGGTTCAGATTGGACGAGTGGACAGCGTGTGTTTTCGTGTGTAAGTGAGTCCGAATAAACTTCCGGCAGTCGACGGGGCCGGCTAAGCTGCTAAGCAGTCGTGTGCTGAATTCTATCTCACCCATTTACGGATCGCTTTACACGTCCCCACACACACACACACACACACACACACACCACACACACACACACACACACACACACACACACACACACACACGTACATAGCATAACTACGCGTGCTCACTCACGTTTCATTATTTTCTTTACTTGCTATCCGTTGCGATTTCATTCCGTGTGATGTGCACAGTGGTTGACATATTTTTACAACAGGGTTTTGCTTTATTTACAAGAATGTTTAAATTAGTTTTTTGTAAGCTCCTGGTCAGCTGTGTTAATTACTTGTCAGGGTAGTCGGTTTAAGTTTTTCACTACCTCACACTGAATTTTGAATTCGTCCTATGATGTTATGATTTGGGTTTTTTTCAATTTAATTGCCAATACAATAAATTAAATAACATAAATTAATAATAATAAAACAAAATAAGTTTAATCATATAATAAACAAAAAGCTGAATTTTTACCGATAAAAGGCAATTTATCGCCGAAAAGTCTGAAAGTAAACATATAAGGTGTCATCCATAAAATACGAAACGTAAAAGAGCTTTTGATTTTGAGAATTTTTGGAAAAAGTATTCAACAGGTACGTATAAGACACACACGCATAGTGTAGATACATTTTATTTAATCAAATTGATGAAAGAAATGCCAACGATGTCTGTTTCATGATATTTTATTTTTTATTTCAAATCAAATATGGATTTTTTTAAATCATTTTTTGAATGCTATGTAACACAATTTCGAATTTTTCCTTCTCCTTGAGAGCGTTACATAATTTATGGATGGTCCCTAGACTGCTTACTATCCTATTTTTCGCGTAAACTTTGGTGAAACATGGCATTACTAAATTTATTTAAATACATTTGTATCATTAAACCCCAAACCAAAGTAAAACCAATCTTTAAAGCACAGAAGCGTGTAGAAGTGGGAGAATCTTTTAAATGAATAAATTCATTACATTTTTTTTTATTTCATCCAAGGTGAGTGGACACTTAAACATAGCTCACCCGCTGTAATCTATCTCAATTTTTCCTTTTTCTAGTTCTATCTCGCACAACCTTCCTCACCCCCGCGTTCCATCTCTGGTGGGATTGATAAGCCACCCAAGCCCGGTTAGGTTGAGTTAATTTTCTGATATCAATCATTCCACCACAGGCGCAGCCCCTGGTCACGCGGTGTGGCGGAGCGGGGGAGCGCTCCTGTGGCGGGAAATCGGTACCAAAAAACCTCGCACACCCTCGCGCACACCAATACACGTTGCAAAAAAAGGGCATGATGAGGGGGCGGAGAGGATGTAAGCAAACCAGAGAGATGATCCAAGAGGGAATATATTTAATGTGATTTGTAACAAATGGCATTTGGCATACAGCACACGTACCCCCATCGGTATACCTGGACACACTGGCGATCAAGCGCGTGAACGTGCCAGAAGCTGCGTATGTGTGTGTGTGAGAGAGAGAGAGAGAGAGAGAGAGAGAGAGAGAGAGAGAGAGAAAGAAGGCAAAGTGAAGGGAGACAAAAATAAAGCAAATATCAAACAAAATTCCAAGCAAACGGTGGCGGTCTCATGTGGACGCGATTCGGCGGACTTGGGTTTTGGTTTCTGCGTGTTTTTTTTTTGGTTTTGTGCTCTGCTCTTCTACCCACCTGTATGTGTGTGTGGGGGTTTTTTCCTTTGTGCCGTTTTGAAGACAAGATTGACGAGTGTGTCCTCGGGTAGCCGTGCCGTTCCGGCTCGTCCAGCCCGGTTACAGCGTTTGCGGCGAGCCTTTGGCAAAGAACGTCGACAAATCTATATAAATACTTCAGCCCGCCACCAGCGAGAGGGGGAGGAGGGCGAATGCCAAACGTCGAATCAGATCAAAAACCGATTTCGCGGCAATCCGAAATAAGCGCGGGAGAGAAGCAATGGTCGGTCGGTACGTACAGGAAGCTGGGGAGCGGTTTTGCCTTAAAATTCTGCCCACGTGTTTCACCAACCCAGCGCCTACCCCAGCGCGCTCGCCGAGCCAAGGAAACGTGTGTTGCGCCTTTGGTGTTCGTAATCTGTTTCTGAGAGGCTGAACCCTAGCTGCGGGGTGCGGGGAGGGCAGGTGGAGGGTAAGATTCGCGGGCGTTTGAGCGTCTTGCCGTGCTGTGCTCCGTCGACACTCGTTTTTATTTTTTATTTTTTTCGTTTCTTGTGTCTTCTGCATCGTCTTGATGGAGGGGGGGCATGGGGGGGGGTGGAGTAGGCAGCAGGATGGTAAAGAGGGTGTGTGTATCTGTGTGTATGCGTGTGTGTGCTGTGGAGATGTGGAATGTAGGTCGTAGGCATTGACGAGTTTTCATCCGGTTACTGTCTAGATTGAATTTTCTCAGCTGCTCGCCCAGCCCACCCGGCAGGCCTGTCCCACCCCGACACGACGCCGGCGAGCCGACCGGAAGCGGGGAGGGTGGTGATGGTGGCAGTGTCCTTTTTGGCGGCTTGCAGCAGCGGAAGCATGCGGTTTTACACCGTGCACAGGGTGAGGCGCGACCCGGTCTTCCGTTTGCAATGGAAACCCATGCCCTCCGGCTCCTCGCCCGCCCGCCCTCTCCTACGTCCTTTGCTTTGCTATTCGAAACCCGGGCTTGTGGATTGAGAAGAGTGGAGCGATGTTGCCCGTTGATGAAATTAATTGAATACTAAACCTTGACGAGTGAAGAATAATAACGAACTCCGCCGGCCGACGAACGTAGCGTTTGCTGTGCGGCTTCCCGCTGTTTGTGAACGTGCGGGAGGTGCGGGGCGGGGTGTGCTTTTAAAATAAAAATGATACCGTGTATGATTGAAAGGCAAACATCCGTTCCGTCTGCAGGCATATTGGGTTGTGATGGAGTTGTTTGTTGCCGCCGGCGGGTTGTGTAATTTGTGATAATACGCGTTGCCATACTGGCGCAATACGTACGTTGTACGTTGTCTGCCGAAATAGTGTCGTATCTCTGTGCTCGATCGCAGTGGTAATGACGCCTAAATGTATGCATGCAATCATAATTAGCAGGCCCAAATCAGTGTACCGTGTGGTTCGGAAGGAAATTGATTGATTCGTGAGAACTGGTAAGTTTTTAGGTAAAATATAGACCAGACTAAACAAAGAGTTTTATTTTTCTCACAAAAGAAGGACTAATTTGTGCCTGCTGTGCTGTGAACTGATACCTCAGCGGGGAGCCACATTAACCGGAACGTGTTGACACAAGTGAATAAGCCTGCTCTACCGCAGTTAGTTCGTATGTTTGCTATTTCCTGGATGGGCCAACTTCTGGACAGAATGAAAGCAAAAGTTATTGCCTGGGAATGGGTTTGTTCCTTAGCGGCGGAATCAATAACTGGAACGGAATAGGCGCTTTATCAATTCCTGGACCAATTCGGGTTGTAATTCGTTCCTTGACTGAGATAAATAGTTGTTGGGGATCAGTTTCCACGAGATATATAAGTTGTGCATAAGTTTCTGGATCGGTAGGTATCAGTTGCCATGTTGGTATGGAAGAGATGTTGATGTTCCAGGAACAGTATTCCTACAGCTGTATGGGTTTAGAACGAGTTTGGGGACGGGTATTGGGGCAGTATCAGGTCCAGGGAGTAACTGAATAAGGTATTCTGTATACGCCACAAGATCTGTATTGATACAGGATTAGCGATACAGGAACGGTTTGAGATCAGGATGGGATCTTTATTAGTACTAAGATTGGTATGGGCTAAGGATCAGTTTTAGTCATTCGACTTCCGTAAAAGCTTCAGAACCGATATGCGTTAATGATCAGTTCCAAAGCTGGTATATGTTCAGGATTAGGGCCATGACTGGTATGGCATCAGGACCAATTCCAGGACTGGTATAAGTTCAGTAGCAGTTTAAAGACCAGTGTGGGACGGGTATGGAATGTGTATAAGTTCCAGGACCTGTATAGCTTCAGGATCAGTTTCGGGACCGGTATGGGATGAAGAACAATTTCTGAACCGGTAATAGTTCTAAGTCAGTCATGAGGAGTGTTATGAGTTCAGGACCAGTTCCAGGATCTGTACTGGTTCTGTAAAAGTTTTAGGACCGGTATGGGTTTATGATTAGTTCGGAAGCGGTATGAGATAAGCATCAGTTTCTGAACCGTAATGGAATCAGTACCAATTCCGGGATCTATATAGGTTATGTATAAGTACTGGGATTGGCATGTGTTCAGGAACAGTTTCAGTACCTATGAAGGATGTGTATGGGATTAGGGTCAGTTTCAGGATCGATATGGGTCTAGGATTAGCATCAGAACCTCTTCTTCTTCTTCTTCTTCTTTTTCTTCCTTTTCTTTTTTTCTCCTTCTTGCTCTTCATTTTCTTCTTCTTCCTCTTCTTCTTCCTCTTATTCTTCTTCTTTTTCTTCTTCTTTTTCTTCTTCTTCTTCTTCTTCGTCCTTTTCTTTTTTTCTCCTCCTCCTCCTTCTTCTTCTTCTTCTTCCTTTTCTTCTTCCTTTTCCTTTTCCTCTTCTTCTTCTTCTTCTTTTTTCTTTTTTATCCTTCTTCTCCTTCTTCTTCTTCTTCTTCTTCTTCTTCTTCTTCTTCTTCTTCTTCTTCTCGTTCTTCTTCTTCTTCAGTCCTTGCTACAAGGAATCGGTTGCTATGAGTTCTGAGCTTGAGCCCACGGCGGGCCTTTTATTATGTAGTACGACGACTGCAGCAGAGAACAGCCCCTATCATATTTGTATATAAATATTGTACAATAGTATGTTGATTATACTTCACTACTTTAAAATATATGACTACAGTCAACTCTCTCTTATTTGAGAGGCGATGGGACTGTCGAATAAAATGGGTTTTCAAATTACAGAGGTTGAAAAAGAATGAAAATTCCATACAATATAGAAGCAGATTGGAGATTTCATAGATTTCAGAGATTTTCTAAATTAGAGAGACAAAAATGTACTGAAAATGAAGGGACTGTGAAAAATGTTCCAATAAAAAGGGGTTTTGCAAATTGGACAGGTTTCAAATAAGAAAGGATTCACTGTATTTGTTTCTTATGTTTGATATCACATCATAAATAAGATTAATGCGCAAAGTAGGACATAAATCAAACCCAAATTTAAAACTGCTGACCTACAAGCGGTTTACAATACTGGTCACTGGGTAGTTCTGCTCTTTTTCCATAAAAACAAAAAGTTCTAACCTACAATCAGTAAGCAAATTCACAATGAATAAATATCAAACCATATCGATTTTTCAATTTAAAAACCCATCCACTGATGTACAAATGGCAATCAATGATTGTAGTTTTACATCACAATCCTAAACTCGCTCTGCTAAAAAAAGCGCTATAAAATAGCACTTCCACTGCCCAACCTTTCTCTCTCCTCAAGGCTCCCAAAAAAAAAAAAAAAAAAAACAACAACAACAACGGCACGTTGTCACGGAACCATCCACACATTCGACTGAAACCGGCGCACAAATTGACCATTCGTGTGGTGGCAGAATTTCCGCCGTTCGTCCGTTTGCATAAATTTATCATGTGCAGCCAAAACCGTGCTGGAGCAACGGCAACGACTTGATATTTATGAGCGCACGCTCCCGCGCGTCCTCTGGGAAAGGGTCGTGGTCGTCGTCGTCGTCGTCGGTAAAGGTAAGAAATTAATTTATCCAATCTCACCTCCGGGGGCATTCCGCCCCCTTTTTCCACCCGTGATCCCGAACCGGTGACCGTTGCCGCTGCGAGGCTGCGAAATCGAAGCAACGGCTACTGGTAAGTTGCCAAGTTTGGTATCTGCCGTCTGGTGGTGCTGCTGCTTCTGCTGCTGTTTGGCATGATCCTTTCGATTCGGTGATTGTCGGTTTTGTTGAAAAACAGTGACACACACACAGACACACAGGCCCTGTTGGACCCGTCTAGCGACCGGTCCGGTGTGCCGGTCAAAGTTCGGGTTAAAATACCTTTCAACCAGAGGGGGTTGTTTTTAAAAACGGAAAGGGGTAGCAAAGAAGAATGAGGGATGAAGGGGGTGAAGGTTTCGTTTTCTTCGTCTCGTGTCTCGCTCGCCGTGTCGCCAGCTCAATCACCCGATAGCTTTCTTTATGTGTTTTCTTTCGTTCCGGGGCCTTTTCTTTTCTTTCTCAACAGGGGTGCTCACCCCTTCTTTTTTCGTTGAAAACCCCCATTCCACCCACCTCCCAGTTTCACTCTTTTGCAATCAGAGAATGACCACAAAGGAGGGAGGGGTAGGGGGTGGGGGCATAGAGTTCAGGCTCCGGGCCGGGGATCAGGAGAAACCGCAAGCGAAATCGTGAAATCTCCGGAGCGCTCTTACGCGACAAATCCTTAAGCACAAACAACTTCCGCATTGCAGATGTGAGGCATTTTGTCCTTGTGGTCGTTGCCGACCGTGTGCGGGACCGAGTGTCGGTCAGTGTGAGGGGCAGGGGTTAAAAAGGGGGGCTGAGGTTCGGACCGCTCGTGCTCGTTTGATCGAGTAAAACATTTCACTCCCGTGTGGGCTGCCCACCCCGCCGACCCGTCTCGGTGGCTGTTTCCCACTCCTCTATGCCGTGGTCCGTGGTTAACGCTGGGGAAGGATCGTGCGAGACTTGCTACGAACAGCCGATTGAGTGAGGGACATCAAACGGCAATAGTTCCCGTTTTGCTCTGAAGTTTTATTTTATCGCAGCAACCAGAACGGACCCGTGCGAGCGAATGGCAGTGCAAGTGAGTGTAAGAGAGTGAGAGAGAGAGGGAACGAGGGGTACCCGTTGTACGAGCTGTGGTGTAGGATCGTGGTGTCGGAGTTTTGCATTGTGGATTGATTTGGTATTAGCGCACGAAACGAAGGATTACCATTATCCCTTGGCGTTGCTAGCGTATACTGCAGCGCAGCGGAGACGTTTCTCGCTCAACTATTATCCATTGATGAATTAATTGGAAGTTTGCTGCCAATGGTTACGCTACGTGGCGTGGCATACAGATTGATTAATATTGTTGGAATGCATCACGGTTCAAAAGAAAACAGCTGTGGCAGTGTAAAACGATGTGTTAGGTAAGTGCGGATCTAGATACCAAAACCTAGGCCGAATGAACAATTTGCAAATGAGAATAAAAACAATACTATCTTCATCACTGTAGTAAACTACCAGGCACCTCCATGTACTAGACGCCACCATGCACTAGGCGCCTCCATGTACTAGACGCCACCATGCACTAGGCGCCTCCATGTACTAGACGCCACCATGCACTAGGCGCCTCCATGTACTAGACGCCACCAAGCACTAGGCGCCTCCTTTTGCCAGACACTCCCACACACCAGGCGCCTCCTTGTAGTTAAAATATAAAGCGAGCTAATAAAGTTGCTCCATAAAATAAACCTTTTCGAATTACTCCAGAGCATAGCTTCGATATAAAAAAAACCAGTTTCAAATTTATCCCATTGCATTAATACTAAATTGCTATGATCGTCATTGGCTGTGATCGCGTGCCCCTTGCAATCCTGCTGATGCTGCTGACAACTTGTCTCTAAATCGACACAACGTTCCAGTCACCCAGTGCAGCGAACAGCTCCCCACCGCAGTACGAGATTTTCACCGAGGCAACAACAACAACAACAACCGCAATCCAGATCGCAACAATCCGATTAGATCCGGTCCGGTTCGGCGTGGGGTGCCGCAAACGTACGGTTTCGGCGACCCTGGCTGTTTGTTTTCATGCTGTGCTGTGCATTCACCTTCTTCAGCAGCGCCATTCCACAGCAGAATATGTGTTTTTGATCTCGGGCGCACCACCATTTTCGCAATGACGCAAATCGTAACACACACACACACAGAGGAGCAAACAAACTGTACGCTGCCGGAGGATTGGTGGGATCGGTTGCCGTTATCAAGCGGCAAAGATGGTTGGCTCGCCAAAGAAAAACGGCCCCATGCTGTGGAAGCGGGTGGGGGGGAGGGGAGGGGGAATGGGTTTGAAGTTGATCCATCGGTCGGGCGTGTTTAAGTGTCGCATGCGAGTAACGGTTGCGCTCTCAGTTTCACCTTGGCGTTCGCGTTTCTCGGGGGGTTTGCTTTGTTCCGGAACGATAGGCGAGACTGGTTCACAGGTTGGCTGAGTGTTTTTTTTGTGTTTGTGGTAGTAAATGTAAAATCCATGCAGCGTGCAAATGAGCCAAGCGACCACAGGTCGCAGGCGAGTGGCATTTGTGGCAATTATATGGTGCAGAAAAAATAAATAAATAAATAATACATGTTTGCAGACAAAACGATACGACTGCCAGTAAATCATCCATTAACTTTAGCTCCTATTTGCAGTAAGCTGCGTTTTGCATATTTAAGTGACCGCGTGCAACAAACAACAACAGTAGCAGCAACAAAACACACACTCACTCACCTTGGAGCAAAAAACGTGGCCCAAGCTGCTACAGCCGCAGACTATTACCGTAAAGCACGCTGAAAACTAGCATTATTTTATTTTTAAACCCATCTGCAGCCCATTTAAAACGATTAGTGTAGTGGAGTAGGAGCTCATCGGTTTGTGCTGGGTCCAGCTGAGAACAGAGGAGGGGGGGGGAGGGAGGAAAGCAATAAACGTTTGATTTAAATCGACAAATTTGAAACAGCTCCGGCGGTCGGCGGTTCGGCGTAGAAACGCGAACGCGGGGAAGAAGCTATTAAACCGGGTTTTGTAGCACAAATGATGAAATAATTTACTGGCAGGCTTTTGTAATCGGGTGCATTTGTTTGCGTTACCTCCCAGCTTGGACGGTCAGTAGGCCTTGGGCAGTGAAAGCTAATCGAACGGAGCTCGAAATGGGAAATGAGGCATCACGTATATTATATGCGATATACTTAAAAAAAGTTATATATTTGAAATATGTGAAAGAAAATAGCTTATATTGAAGATTTTAAAAACATCTTTTCTTATTTATGTTCATGGGCTCAAGTGTCATTTAACATCACTTTAAAACTAAATAGATTAAGATTAATTTCATGTCGATTTATTGAGCAAAATGGTTACGGACCACCGACGCCTACATTTTCAATATAAAGCTCAAAAATTTGAAAATAAAAATATGTGCACTTGCCAATGTTTTTGGTTTGCAAACTGAATACCACTTCAATGACGTTTCTTTCACATTCCCAAGTAAATCTGTGTCTCCCAAACAGACAATAGTTGTTGATCACATGTCCTTAGTTGATTATATTATAAAAAAACCTTTTAACAGTTGTAAACAAGGAAATAACCTATAAAAAGAATAAGATAAAGACAAATGTCAAACGCATGAACAATTCATTCCTAGTCTTTTGTTTAACACATTAGCTTATTTTACTATCAAACCGGTCACCTTCGTTTGGGAATGTAAATGAATAACAAGTGTTATTGTTTTTATTTTGTAAAAATTTCTTTTATTTTAAATGTACATAAAATTTAGTTTTTCGTAGTAGAGGATGACCGAGGCAATACTCAAACTCCACGCAATATAAATCAACGATGGAATTCTTTGTTCGTCATTTAATGCTATGTATTTAGTGTTAACCACGAGCATGACACATGTTTTTTCAACATTTCGAACGATTTTATGAAGCAACTGGGTATCATTTCAGGGGTTTTCAAGTGAGTTTAGACTAACAGTATACTTTTTTTGAATAGTCGTAATAGATCCTTGACAGCAGCCCTTTGCCTGCCAGCTTAAGAGCGTTACGTTTATAACACCCGGTGTGACAGATCGACTTCAATATTTATCTGTTAATAATATTTAATTTCATGAACCCATTAGTTTAAACGATTTGTTTTATTTTGTTTTTTTTTATCATGCACACAATAATAGATAATTGATGTGATAGGTTTTCGGTGCTATTGCTTTGATTTTATGAATGCATAACACACATTAAAAGCATTTAACGGCTGAATTGAAATATGTAAGAGTAAACCCACAGGCATAACCTAACCATAAGCTAGATTGAGCAAGTTTTTCAGAGTGACCATATGTGGTTCTATCGATTATCGATCGAATATCGGTTTACACTAAAACTCAATTTTTCTATCTTAAAATATAAGATTTTTCTAAGTATTAACCATTTAACCAAAAAAAATTAGATTTTAATGAATTTTATGAATGAATGAAGAGTTATTACCGAAAATTGCCGAATTTGCTTCAGAATTCCTACCTAAAACCTCTAAAAGCAATCTGGTCACTCTGCACCAGCAACCGGTCTGCTGAAGTCAATTGCTCCTAGTCAATAATCAATTGCACGTAATCAAAAATAGACGATGCAGGTCAAGAATCTATTGCCACTATTAAAAAAAAGTATGCTGCTAGTTTAAACACATTTGAAAGCCCCTGTACATCTTGAGTTGTGTTTATTTGTTGATCGTACATGAGCTGGGGAAAAAGTGAACTTTTTTTAGTAATTTCCGCAGCAGTTTTTGCCTCAAAATAACTTAATAGGCTAATATTACAAATACAGATTTGGAATAGAAAAAAAAAATTAAATGGATGATGTTTTGAATGCATTGCTGTGAATGCACAAAATAACTACGAAAATATTGTTTTTTTTTTTTAAATTACAAAATGAAAAAAAATGTAACGAAAAACTATCAAAAACATGCGCCCCGGTTCAAACAAGCCGAGTATAGGCGTCCAATAAGGGCTTCGTCGTTATTTTTCTTCTATGTAATGATTTTCTTGGTAATTAAAATGTCATATTGCATACATTTAGGCGTTTACCGAAGCTGATCAAAGAGAATTGTTTACCTTCTCGACCGCAATATTGAAACTTAATGTATCCTTTTACAGCGCCTAAAGGTATGCAAATGTACGTACGTCTTACCGTCTCCAGTGCCCCGCAATCGTTCGGAGTGTGCAAACACTGTAATATCGCACCACCGGGTCAGAGCTGTGAGCCAAAACTGTCAGCTTACATCAACCCTCCAGCTGGACGGACATGAAACAATTACACTCTCCGAAAACCGTGCCCTTCTCGAACTGGCAGTGGTGCTGCTCTACACAATCCACCCACCGCTCGCGCGCAGCCCAGTACTGTCGCACAAATAGCACACTTTTCATTAGAACGAACTACCCGCCAACCGGTGCGGACTGTGTTTCGGCAGTGCGGTGCATCAGCGGCTCGATCCACCAAACGAAGGCGCTTCATCCAACCAACTGTGCCAACACTCCTCCCCCCCCCCTCCCTCCCCACCCTTCGGATTAAAAAAGATTCCAATAAGGACTACCTTGCGCTGCTGTCACGCAACAATGGTCATTTTAATTTGTAATTATGTTCCACCGCACCGGGTAAAGGTGCGCGCACGGTTTGGCACGGTTTGCTCTGCAAAATGTGGGTCGAGCGTGTGTGTGTGTGTGCGATTTCAAACAGCTTCACACTCTCTCGCATCGTGCCGCTCGCTCACTGTGGTCGGAATAATCAATCAACATAATAAACCACTCATTGCGGATAAAATGCGCCGGTTTTTGGTCCCGCGGCAACGTGCGTGATGGGAACCGTGGGAGTGATAAGACGGCCGTTTCGGGGCCGAACGCATACGGCGAAAAGCTTTCAGGCCGGTGCTAATTGGGAGGCACCGAAGCACCGGGCGGGTGCGTGTAAGTAGCCGCACACCCTTCAACATTCGCAGCTCACGCTCGGGCCGTGGCGTTACAAATGCGCGCAAAAGTTTCAGCACGCAGTGAATAAACGCAAGCGGAAGAAGGTGGAGGGGGAGGAGGGGGGGGTTGAGAGGGTGTGAAAGCTGTCCCCGACCGCTAGTAAAGCTGGGGCCGCAATTTTAACCATGTCCGTACGCGCTCAATCGTCACCTTTTGCCGGCTGGTTTTTGTGTCTTGCCTGTTGTGTTTTGGCCATTTTTTCATTCGGGTTTCTGGTTTTGGGCGCTTTTTTCACTTTTTGCCTTGTACTCTCGGCTCTCTCCTCTCCCAGTCACGCATTCCCCAATCGGCCCAGGATGGACGGATGAACGGACTAAAATGAACGGAACAGTCATTTCCATTCCGCTTCGCCTGCTAATGAGAAAAATGGCAACAATAATCACAACGATTAATAATAATTACGAGCGGACGGTGTGACTGTATGGGTGTGTGTGTGTGCATGGCAATGGCGGTTCAAATGGCGGTCCGGAGGCTTTTAGCTGTTGTAAGCGTTGTTGTTGCTGCTTCGCATGTTCGTTTTTGTGTTTCGCTTGCCAGGCGCGGAGGAAAGAAAATTGGTACCGCAATGAGTACCGGAACTGTATTACGGCTGTCGCTTGGCCCATTGTGTCTGCCCTTAATCCACGATTGTGCAGAGCATAGGCAGCAATAGCGCGCACCCACACACTCACACATACGCACAAAAGCAAATGAAAAGCAGAGAACAGCGCAAAAAAAAACAATATCCTCCGCGTAGCTCATAATGATGGAAACCAGAAATGTTCCCTCACGCGCTACTTCTTGGTTGAGAGTTTTTAGTTCGATCATTCGCTCCCGGGCTTCTACCCTTCCTATCCCTACTCTACCCAGCACTAGTGATGGGAAAATGAATATCAGAAGGGATTCGAATCTTGGAGGCTGTTTTACTCCAAATTATTATTTAACTTTTTTTTTAACAAATTATTTAACTTTTCAGTACTTACATCATAATTAGTACAGGTCCCCAAGGTACGCGGACGTTCATTAAATATCAAATTAAATAATTTATTTAACTATAACTTCCCAATTGCAATCAGATTCCCAACCGTACCGCAATTCCAATCCCAGTCGAATCGCAATCCCATTCCCAATAAGAATCCCAATCGAATCGCAATAAAGTCCCAATCGCAAAGGAATCTTTTAGGGATTCAGATCCTACAAATGGGATCCTGATCCGATCGAATCTTTCTAGGGCTTGAATCTTCGAATCCTGAATCTCCCAACACTGCCCAACACTACCGATTGCATCTCTGCGGGCACAAAACACATGTATTTCAATTAGGGATTCGCAAACGATTTGGGCGAAGTGGAGCGCCAGCGTGTGTGGGAGCGCCTTCATCGAACTTTGAATGCAGGCGTCCACAAATTCACACTCAAACTCACACACACACACACACACACACACACACACACACACACACACACACACACACATAATCGGCATGCTAATGAGGTACCGATGCTAATGCTCGATGCAGTGTCATATTTTATGCTTTGCGAATCGGATAACAGAGTGCCCGGGTATTCAATCCTTCTTTCTTTCTCTTTTTCTCACTCTCTCTCTCTCCCTCTCTCTTTCTCTCTCAGTCCAGGATTTTTCCGGGCAATATACCGGGCCACCCGGTCGAATGTTAATCATTTTGCGAAAAAGACGCTAGCGGTTAACCCGTTTGTAATGTGACGCTTGGTTTTATTGCCACTTTTTTTCACGTTTTGAGCTGATGAGGTCTGTGAGATATCGTTGGGTGAATATGCCGTTTTTTTTGTCTTACCACGCTTACTAAGGAGCCCACGCTCTTGTAGAGTTTCATAAATTGTGTACTTTGTCCACTTTTCGATTTTTAAATTTTACTTGTGAATGTTAATGTTAGTTTAAATTTTGATGCGTTCGGAACAGTAGCATAAATTGCTTAGCAAAACTCGTGAAACAGACAAAAGTGCAAAGAACAAACCTTATAAAATAACTACATATTGCATACATACAGGCGCATGTTGCTTCAATTATTTGTAGATATATTGGTATTGAATGGCAAGAAGCGTTTTTCTCTTAATTTTGTATTATTTTTTATCGATTATCAATTACATTTCTATTACGATTGCCAATAAATACTCCATAGCGTTTCTTTGCATACTTTTAGGCGTTTAATTATTACGCCCAGAGGAAAATGACTTGCTTTACCATAAAATATAATTAAAAGCACCATATTGCATACCTTCAGGCGTTCTGAACACATGTAATGGAGGTACAGTTGAAAAAGCGACCTTTATGGCTTTTTTTAGCGCTCAAATGACTGCATAACTAAATAAATGCACCAAAATGGAGCATGCCTTTCAGCGTGATAGACTTTTAGCGTCGTGGCACCTTGCTGCTAACGAGTTTGATGACTTGTCTGCCTTGTCAAACAAACAATTCGTCTGCAGCAACAAAGACAAACAAGACTTGGGTTATTGTTGTGTGAGTCCGGAGCGCCTGAAGGTAGGCAGAAAGATCTGCAAATACTACTCCAGCGCCTGAATGATAGGCTAACCAATCAGCAACCGGTAACAAAAATCGCATGCTGGCGCAATTACAAAAGCTTTACATATAATTATAACCACACGCTTAGCTTTACTGTGCTTCAGTTGCGAATCAGTATGCTGGTAAGAACAAAAAAAAAATCGACTCGTCAGCCCATACGTGCTGCCAGATAAAAGTGTACCGGACAGCGAGCAACAACCTTGGCCGGCTTGTTTTGTCCTGCTCGGCGCTCGCCGCATCTCAAGACAGCAGCCGAGCTGCTACCCCCGGAAGCGAAACCCCCCCGGGACCAGATGCAAAACGTTCGCCCATTGTGATGCAATGCCCGGGCACAGAGCACAGCGACGGTGTCCATCAATGAATGATTTCCAGTGCGTCGACAAGGACATATCATGTTGGCATTCACACGGCCCGACCCATTGTACGGGACGGCCCGGCGCAATTTGCCGCCTTGACGAGCCTTACACGTTTCAGGGCTCCCTTTGTCTTTCTCTCTCTCTCTCTCTCTCTCTCTCTCTCTCTCCTCTCTCTCTCTCTCTCTCTCTCTCTCTCTCTCGCTGTCTATCTGTGTACGTGTGTATTGCTGTGTGCAGAGGTAGCGTCTACGGAACGAGCCGGCGGGCCCAAGTAGGCCCAGGCAGTTTATTATTGTCGGTGATATACCGCTGGGAGTTGTTGATGGCGCTGGTGAGGCGGAATGGTGCCGGCGGGACTGCGGGCACTGCGGGAAACGGGCGGTGTACGACTACGGCCGGACACAGCCACTGCTAATTGAAGTTGCTGTCTTGGCTGAATGCGAAGCTCTGGAGGCGTTTCTGCCCTTGCTGCCCTTTTGCTTCCCGGCCGCACGAGACGCAGCCCCACACGGGCGGACACGATAAGGACGATAATAATGACCGTCAGCAGGACAATCACTACGGAAAATCGAACTTTCCTCCATCCCAACCACACACACACACGCTCGTAGACAGCACTGCTCGTCATCGGTTGCTTTGCGGATGCAACAGCTTCGGTCACACTGGACCGGCGCGCCCGACCCGAGTGTCCAGTGGCCGGCGCTCAGCATCCTCCCCCCCCCCTTCCACCCGCTGCATAATTTATTAATGAACGCCGACTATTTATGAAGTATTAATGCGTTTGTTTACGTCGTACGTCGTTCGGACACGGAAACAGTTTCGTTTCGTTTCGGCCGGCCCTGCTTTTAGCCCTGCTGGCGGGCAGCGGGCAATTAGGCTGGGGGGGGGGGGGGGGAGGCAGTTCCAAAAACTACGCACAGAGGGACACACAGGCTGCTGGCAACAGTTGACAGTTGAAAGCGGGCAGACGGATGCCTTTTATTGATTGTGGCTGCTCAGAAGTGGCAGCAAAGTGGGGATTAGTTTTTCAATTAACTCACTCGGGGCACAACAGCGGGACAGACCGGTAAGTAGGAACAATCGGATCGGAAATGTATTCGTCACTGCAAGCTCCTTGCTGATGCCCGGTAGCAAGAGAGAGAGAGCAAGTGTGTGTGTGTGTGAGAGAGAGAGAGAGAGAGAGAGAGAGAGAGAGAGAGAGAGAGAGAATGCAGGTACAACTGAAGGGAAACCACGTTGGAAAAGCAGCAATGAAAAATATATCCGCGACTGAATGGATGAGCGACATTCCTGGCTGGCATAGAAATTCGTTGCAAATGGTGGAAAAATCAAGACAGCCCCGACAGTGATTGTCAACCTCAGTGAACAGTCGAAAAGCGCCTAAAGGTATGCTTAAATATTGTATGTTTTATGGCATGTAATAGCCGCCTAAAGGTAGGCACTTTTTTTGTTAATTCATCGTGTTCTGTATGCGCCTCGATGAATGCTTTCTGTTACACAAATTCAACTTATTTTACGCTTTGCGAAATGAAAAAACAATATTAGAAAACAACGTCGAAAATGTACATCTAAAGTCGCTGCCAGCAAGCGTACACAATCCATCTGCCCATTAATCACCCATCGTTGACTTATATTTGAGCTAGCAGCATGCTTCAAGTTATGCAAATAGCAAGATACAATAAAAAAGCTTTTCAACTATACCTGAACATTCTAATCAAAGCATCAATTATACCAGAACATTTTAATCCATTTTTGGAATTCAATCAATATTACCAATTAGCGAATTTTCGAAGCGCCTAAAAGTATGCAATTTGCTATTTTTATAATTTGTTGATACAAATAAGAGATTAAAGGAGGCAAATCAGAATTGAGCGCTGGGAAAATGTAAAACTAGACTTTTAATTTCATTTTTTTTGATGAAGACACTCTTGAACTCCTTTTGTACTCGCAAAATGAGTTAAAATAAGTAGGAATATTAAGGAAAAAATACATAAAAAAATTCATACAAAACGACTCTTCCTCCATTAAAAAAAACACTACTTCAGCAGCAAGTTGTCCACCACTGTCGCACCGTCGTGGAAGCAAAAGCGGGCAAAGAATGCAAGAAGAAAAGGCCAAAACCTGGCCTGCACCGAAACCGTGCGACTCGTTTCATTATTCATGCTCGCAGCGCTTTCGCGCGTTTTCCGGCAGGAGCTTCCAGCAAGGCTCGTGAAAGACGGGCGAAAGAAAGAGCGAAGAGCGAAGAGCCAAAAAGAAAAGCATTGCAACTACAACTCGTTTGCCGCCGTCGCCAGTGCCACTGCAAGGACTCGCACGCAGGGGCAGAAGGGCTTCGGTGGCGGTAGATTTTTGTGTATCATCGCACCGGGTGAATTTATATCGTGTACCGTCCCGCCACCGCCACCACCCCACCGGGACGGGAAAGCGCATCGAACGCGGCGACACGAAGCGACGTTTTTTTTTTTTTTTTTGCACACCGGCTCGCGAGCGAAGAACGAAGAAAATGCAAACCATTTGCATTCAAATTGACTCCTCTCTCCTCGCACTCGCGTCCCCCAGTTACCCTCGTGGCGTGCGTACGCGTTCTTTTGTTTTCGGACGGTGAAAGGAAGCGAAAGCGGAAGGCAGCGCTGTCAGTTTTTAAAATCTGTTTCGTTTATTTAAATGAGATTCAATTGACTTTCAAATACTTAACTGCTATAGTAAAGAATTCCATACTATGTACAAATTGACAGTTTTGTTCACATACTTTTTGAGTGTTTTTTTTTGTTTCGCTCCAAACGGGGAAGGGTGGTGGGCGGGATAGGGTGGCAGGGCGTGGGCGGAGGCGATCGGAAAGGAGCTCGAGGGCGCTCGCTTTGCCGCCGACTTGAATCTATCTTGCGCGTGGCCGCAGCTGCTCAGACCTGCGATCCCTTTACAATTAAGCTATAACGTGTTTCCCTCCCTGCCCTTCTCCCCTCCCCGCTCCACTGATGGGGATGAGTTGGGCTGGATGGGAAGGTTAGGGGAGGGCTGTAAGCCGAGCAGTGTTGCTTGCGATGCTATAATGACGGTAATTATAGCACCACTTTCCCCTTCCCGAATCGGAGAGCGAGATGACAACATGAGCGAGGGGATGGGCAGGGGCAGGGGAGTCGGGGAGGGAAGATGAAGGTTAAAAATATGTTTATAATACAGTCGAGTGTTGCTCTTTCCTCTTTTTTTCTTCTTCTATCTATAAGCATAATTTCTATTTGTATATATAGCTCTAGTTGTATTTTTAATATGGATGCATGTCTGTGTGTCTGTGTGTTTGTATGTATATATATATATAAACCTATACGCTTTATAATACATGAACAAAAAGAAAAAGTATAACGATTTCGTATGCGCTTTTTATCTGTGTGTATGTACAAATTATCGATAGATTGGATGCAAATTTCCCTCTCTCTCTCTCTCTCTCTATTCCCTCTTACTGGCGTACAATTGTCCTCCACGTGACTACTCTGCGCGTGTTTGCTGCATTCCCTTTTGTTTTTGTTTTTACTAGCATCACGCTTAGCTACTAAGATATATGTATGTGTGTGTTCCGCGTTCCAAGCTGCAAGGTTTGGGCACCAAGATTCGTCTTACCGATTAAGTACTTACTGCCTACTGCTTGAATGAGTTTGAACGATGCACTGTTGGGACAATTCTGTTTGTTGGTTTGTTTTTTTTTTTGTTTTTTTTTTTTTAATGCAATGAGACGCTAGGTCAACCGGGGTGAGGGGTTCGTCGCCTACTGTAATGCAAATGGGCGCCTCCATAAAAACGATACGAATTTCAGTCGAATGGCCTAAGCGAGAAAGGGCGGAAAGTGGGTGAGGGAAAGAAGGTAGCCTCATCTTGCTACTCCATGCTTTCCCCTACTTCCCTCACTCTCTCAATCTCTCTCTCGCTCTCGCTGGAGTTTGTGTTTACGTTGCTTCTGCGAGTACTTACGTGCTATGTTCTATTCTTACGCGAGTAGATTGTTTTTTTCTTCTCTCTCTCTCTCTCTCTCTCTCTCTCTCTCTCTCTTGATTTTCGCTTCTATTACCCCTCCTATCTTCTCCTTCAATTCTAAGCACCGGCTGAAGGGGGCCTAAATGAAATCTTAGCGAAGACGAGCTAAACCTAATAAGAAGCGGCCACGAGGCGAGCCGCTGCGACCGCTGCTTGGCTAAAAATTAATCGCTATACACATATTAAAAAAAAAACAATTTGGTATATTCTCACATGATGCATTCTCTCGGGGCCACAGGCCAGCCAGACCCCCTTGCCACCCCCTGCGCAAGCAAATTAGGAAAGGAAAAACCAATCGCCTCGCTACCAATGTACGGTTTTTGTTTGTTTGCTTTCCTCTCGAATGTGCTCCGTTCGGCTTCTTCGCTGTGCCGCCGTCCCAAAGCACACTTTATGTCTCAGTGTGCATGTGCGTGTGTGTGTCTTTGTTAAACCAAGCAAATGGATACAGCAGTATGGTGGAAGCAAGGTGCAAAGCGGGAAAGTGGTGTTGCGTGCAGTCCGAAGCGCCTGCAAGGTAGGCAAACGTGCAGTGCACGTAACAACAACAACAACAACAACGCAAAAAATGTGCTCAACCGCGCGCGCGTGCATCGCAGCTGGTGCGACACACACACACTCTCACACATTCACAAACGGCACTCACACACACACACACCAACACACATATGGTTGCCAAAAACGGAGAAAGAATTATTTTAAGCTGCTTAGTTTGGTTTTTGTTGTTGTCGTCTCCTTTCGAATTCCTTTGCCAATATGACGTCACACAAACACACACACACACATATACGACCACAAGCACCAGCATGCATCAGCCTGTATGGCTTTCGGTTTGTTTTCCTCTCGTCCAATAATCCACCACCGCTCGTGCCTCGCGTTTGTTTGTTTGTTTCATGACGATTCATGGTTTGGGGTTTTTTTAGGAAAAAAGGCGTTATAATGTACTAAACTCTTTACCCCCGTTCCGAATTCAGCCAAAACATGTGTACTTTTTCAAGCTAAAGCTAGCGTGCGCTCTAACCATCCCAGTGCAGCGAGCTTTTCGTTTGGCTGCCCCCTTTTTCCGTACCTTTTGATGGAAAGTGTTTTGTTTTGCTAGTCTAAAATTGTGTCTAACCTTTGCTGGCCTGCGAACATCTTTTGCGCTCGTGAAAAGAGGGAGGGCGAAGGAGGAAGAGGAGGAGAGGGATGGTTTAACAGCAAATCGTGCTAAAGCAGCTTGCGCGCACATTCGTAAGCAACACGGCAAGCTGCGTGTATATCGCTATATAACCACTCCGAGTATATTTGTATATATGCACACACACACACACACACACACACACACACACACACACGTATGCACACGCAAGTATACACTCGCACGCTCATTGTCGTATTTAAGCTATAAGTAGACGAGCTTTAATAAAATCCTTTTACCAGCAATTGGCTACCTTCTTCCGCTTGTATGCTCACCGTGTCACCGTGGTTGTGTGGTTCGTGTAATTGTTTTTAAAAAACTTTCTTTTGTTGTTTGTAGTGTGTTTTTGGTTTTTTGTCCTGTTTCGTACATTTTTGCTTTCTCCACTTAATAAGGCCACACATTTTGAATCAAAACATAGCGAAACAAACGTTAAACGATCAAACGGTGCTGCTGCTGCTGCACATGTCAATTTTGTCTTTGGGTGTTTGTGTGTGTGTGTGTGTGTGTGTGTTTTTTTTTTATATGTACGTATGTCTGTATGACACGCTCCACACACCTCCATTACATCCTAGGCAGTTGGAATGAGCGGGGTGACAGGGAGCGGGGGCGGATACAAAACGAAGCTGCATACAGTCGCCCCAGCACCGGGGGGGGCCTAAAAGCAGACATTGAAACATTAAGCATCTCTTCCAAATGCCGTCACGTTCGTTTGGCTGGGGAGTATGGCGTGGGAAAGCTACTCCAATGTGCGTGTGTTTTGCTTTGTTTTTGCCCACAAAATTAGACCTTTTTTCGCTATCTGGTAGCGATTAGGGGCCCATCCATAAACAACGTAACAAATTTTTCGTTTTTGGCATTACGTAGTTTGTGGACGATCTCTTAATGCAAGCATTGCACACGGGCGCATTTACAGCCTACGATTGATTACTTCTGGCCAATATGATCTAATGGCCACGCGTGTATGTTCGTGTGTGTGTCGTGGGCTGGTTCCAAGCATTGATAAAATCATTCACACACATTCACACACCCTCTCTTATCCACTCATGAGGAAACGAAAATTAAAATAAAAAATACCTATCCTACACATGGAGACACGGATGCCCCTAGATGGCTGCAAGCCCGCAAAGCAGCACAGTGTGTGAGGCTGAGGGCGATTGAGATTGTGGGGGCGGGTTTTGGCTTGGCGCGGGAGCGAGGAGCGCGAGGAAACGATGGAAGGAGACGGGTGCGGGGCCGCCGCTTTGCACGCTCGATGGCTCGGTGGTGGGTGGGGTGGTGCGGAACCGCCGCCCCGCTAGACGTGGGTCGCCAGCGCCCCCTTGCGTATGTCCCCGTTCGCGGGCAGTATGAACTGGCCCGGGGCCGGGCTGCCCGTCTGTCCGGCGGCCACCTGGCCGCCCTGCTGCTGCTGCTGCTGCTGGGCCGCGGTGCCGGCCGGGTCGCTGCTGCCGGCACTGGTCGACCGGATCGATTCCGGGCTGGTCAGGCTCGAGCCGATGCCGATGACGCTGCCCGAGTTGACGCCCATGTTGACGCCCATCAGCAGGGCGCTGGTCGGATGCCGGCCGGCACTGTACGGTGGCGGCGCCGGCGTCATCGCCGGGTTGGCCGTGCTGGGCGGGGGCAGCGGGGGCAGATGGGTGCTGCTGCTGCGCAGGTACGGATTGCCGTACGTTGCGCTGTACCGCGGATCTATGCTCGGGGCGTTCATCAGGGATGTATCTGTTGTTTTTTTTCATAGCGAAGAGATTAAGGTTGAAGATACAGGTGGTGAGTTTGTGTATCCTAAGACGCTTGTAATGCTACTTTTGTTTTTGGAGCAAAGGTACAATAAAACACCAGCAGAAGTAGAAAAAAAAAAAAAACAAACAAAAAGACTTACTCATCAAACCGGCCGACAGCGAACCCATGCCGCTCTGGATGCTGGGCAGCCCATTGTCCTGCCGCAGCTCACGGTTCCGCGTCAGGCTTAGGTTGCCGTTCGGCAGCTGCCCGTTGCTCGATATGTGCATCGGCAGGTTGTAGTCCTGGGCGTAGTCGACGTACGGCACGTACCCACCATTGCTTTGCCCAATTTTCGCCTGCAGCGTCGAGCCAATGCCGTCGGAATAGTCACCCGAGTAGCTGGAGAGTGGAAGAAAAAAGAACGAAACAAAGACGCTCAATAAATACCGCCCGAATGGTATGCAATGTGCATCGCATTGTATCGTTTTTTACAAAAAAAAGGCAAGCTTACCGATAGTCGTTGGGAATGCGAACCGGGCCGGCTAGCGGTACACCACCACCGCCGCCACCACCTCCACTGACCACTCCTCCTCCTCCTACTCCTCCTACTCCTCCTCCACCACCGCTATTGTTGCTGCCGCCGCTCGACGAGCCCATCATGTTCATTGCCAGCCGGGTCGCGATACTGTCCGTGCCGGAGCAGGTTTCGGAGTACTCGTGGTCGCGGTCTATCTTCAGGTCGCTCACGTTGGACGACCGGTCGCTCTCCTTGCACGTCTTTTCCGTCATGTAATGCTGCTTTGCGGCAAAAAGAAGAAAAAGTAAATATATAAGTAACACAGTTTTCCTGCGCCGCCGTTTCCCCCCCAACTTACATCCGTAATGACGTCCGCCGGTGGCAGCTTCTTGTTGCCCTTGCGCTCGCAGCAGCACAGGCTCACCACCAGCACCAGCACGAACGTGATGAACACGACCGCCACGATCAGTATGATGACGACCGGCAGCGACGACGACTCCATCGGTGCGAACTGTATCTCCAGCGAGTCGCTGCCGTACTCGTTCAGCACGGTGCAGTTGTACACGCCGAAGTGCTGCCGCTTGCTCTTCGGTATGATCAGCGTGGACCGGACGCCCTCGGGCGAGTGGTTCTCCAGTATCGTGTGCTCGTTCTCGCCGCTCACCTCCAGCCCGTTGTACGTCCAGATCACCTGCTTCGCCTTCGGGATCGCGACCGCGTCGCACTGGATCTGCGAGTTGTCGTTCACCGAGCCGTACTGCTGGCGGGGCGACCGGATCGTCGGCGGGCCCTTGAGCTGGACCGCCGCCGTCGCCTCGATGTCCGGGAAGCCGCGCACGCTCGCCTTGCAGCTGTACCGGCCGGCCGTTTCGCGCGTCGCCATCAGCGTGATGTTCGCGCTGCTGGACACGATCCGGCCGGACTCCTCGTGCACCCAGAGGATCTCGGGCGGCGGGTTGCCGTCCACGTCGCAGGCCAGCGTCACCTTCCGGTCGAGGTCCGTCTCGACCGACTGGGGCCGGGTGCGGAACGTCGGCCCGTAGCTGATGTCGAGGATTTCGCTCTCCTCGCTCTTGCCGACCGCGTTGTGCACCTCGCACTTGATCACCGCGTCGTGGTACTCCTTCGAGACGTTGTGTATGACCTGTTGGTGTTGGTTTTGGGAAATGAAAGCGTTGCACTCAGTACTGACGCGTGCGCCTGACAGCTTCACGCTCTGTGCCCGATGATCACTTACCAGTTCCGTCGTGTAGTCGCCCACGATCGGCTCGTCCGCCTTGTACCATCGGTAGGTGACGTCGGCCGGGTTCGCGTCGGCCCGGCACGACAGCCGCACCTCGGCCCCTTCCGGAATGCGACCGCCGGCCAGTGCGCCTCCGACGACGCTCACGCTGACCTTCGGCGCGTACTTCACCTCCAGCTTGAGCCGCACCGACCGGTACGTCCGGTCGGCCGTGTTCTGCGCCTGGCAGGTGAAGGACGTGTTGTGGTGCTCCTTCTTCGGCGTCAGCTTCAGGATCGATTTCGCGGTGAAGCGGCCGGTATCGCCCATCGGTTCCTTCACGTACTCGATGCCCTTGGTCAGCACCGTGCCGTGCCCGTCGATCCAGGTAATCTCGGCCGCCGGTTTGCCGCCGACCGACACACACTCGAGCTCAATCTCCCTGTCCTCGGTCGTGACCAGAAAGTCACCCTGCACTATTTTTGGCGGTTCCGGCGGAACTAATACTGTCAGCGTGGCGAAGCTCGACCTAATGCCGGGAGTACCTGCAGGAGAGGGTACGGTATAAGGAAAGTGTATGTCAGCTAGTGTTGTCACTCAGCTCAGCTCACAAATTGACACTCAGCTCAGCTCACTCATCGAGATTTTTACACGCATTTCCAATTGTGTTTAGACTGACAGCATACTTTTTATGAATAGTCGCAATAGATTCTTGACTAGTATCCTCTATTTTTGATTGCGAGCAATTGATTATTGACTAGGAGCAATTGATTGCAGCAGGACGGTTGCTGGGGCAGAGTGACCAGATTGCTTTTAGAGGTTATAGGTAGGAAATCTGAAGCAAATTCAGTAATTTTCGGTAATAACTCTTCATTCACACATAAAATTCATTAAAGTCTAATTTTTTGATTAAATGATTAATACTTAGAAAAATCTTTGATTTAAGGTTAGAAAATTTGAGTTTTAGTGTGCTCAATTGTAAACCGATATTCGATCAAAATTCAATAGAACTACATATGGTCACTCTGAAAAACTTGCTCAATCTAGCTTATGGTTAGGTTATGCCTGTGGGTCCACTACTGCATATTTCAATTCAGCCGATAAGTGCTTTTGTGTTGTAGTGTGCATTCATAAAATCCAAACAATAGCACCGAAAACCTATCAGATAAAATATCTCTTGTTTTGTGGACGATATATAGCAGTAAAACAAATGCTTTAAACCAGTTGACGGATAAAATTAAATATTATCCACAGATTATTATTCAAGTCGATCTGTCATCCCGGGTGTTATAAACGCGACGCTCTTAGACCGTCATGCAGGGACCTGCTGAAATCAATTACTCCATTGCTCGCAATCAAAAATAGAGGATGCTAGTTATGAATCTATTACGACTATTCAAAAAAAAAGTATGCAGCTAGTCTAAACTCAATTGAAAAACCCTGTATGTACTGTGAGTTTACCATCTTTTTCATTGATTGATTCGCGATATGTTACTCTTCTTATCATACAGTAACTCGCTGACAGATAATTATATCATTAGTGAGGTAAAATTGGGGTAAAGAGTAGTATCTTCATGAGTTATTTCACTTTTAATGTTCCCTAGCAGCTAAAATGCTTTGAGTGAGAATTCATTTTGGAATTGAGTTTCAAAATCTGATTTAACTGTTCATGCCATCACTCCCTCCAAGATATTCTATGAGTTACATATCTCTTTTGAGCGTTAAATCACGAGGAATGATACTCGAAAGGGACTCTTTCATTGTCAAATTATTCTTAAGTTAAATCATTCTTTTGAGGTTTCCCCCGAAATGAGTGATTGTTAAACGTTCGCTCAGAGTGAATTAAACAATCATGGGTCAAATAACTCTTTGGAGAGTTTACCTTCGAGGAATTGCTTAGATCTCCGTACCTAATAGTAAATCGTTCACTGTAAAACATTATTTTTCAGTGAGTTAAGTGATTTTAGGCTGAAATTTTGAAATATTGCGCTAAAAACTTGAGTGAGTGCAAGAACTCTTTCCATCACTCATTATCGATTGAGTGATTTAGCTCTCAGTGACTACTAGTAACTAGCTCCTAGTACTTTTTGATGACTCTTAGTGAGTGAGTTAAACATTTGAGCCCCACTAACTCATACACTCAGAGGGTAACTCACGCTGCTGAGTAGATCACTTCTCCGCTCGCTAAACACTTACCATCCTTTCCGCGGCCCACCTGGCACTGGTACCGTGCCTCGTCGTCCAGCATCAGCGGGTAGATCTCGAGCGAGTAGTCGCCCTCCTCGTCGCTCCCGACCATCGAGTAGCGGTCGAAGCCGCTCAGGTTCCGGTGCCACCCGAGCCCGAAGTCGTCCTTCGTCCACTGGAGCTGGCCCACCTTCGACTCGACCCGGCACGGTAGCGTCACCCGCGACCCCACTATTGCCGTCTGGTTCTGCGGTTCCATCGCAAACTTTTGCACTCCACCCACCACCACCACCACCACCACTACTACTGCTGCTGCTGCTGCCGGCACTGGCCGTGGTAAGCACCACCGTCCGGGAGAGGAGCAGCGCGAACGTGCCGTACACTAGCACCGTAAACCGCAGGCTTCCGTTCGCCATTTTTCTATATTTTTTGTGTGTGGTTTGTTTATTTGTTGATTATCGCAAAGCAGGCTCCCTGCTGCTGCTGTGTCTGCGCTCGATCGTCGGTCGTCTTGGTCGGCAGGTCGCGTCGCAGTCGCGTCGGCTACCGGCCCCGATGCATCTCCGAGTGCTTCAGTACAGCTGTGTACCAGTCGGGACCTGCAACAAAACAGAACAAAAAGATGTAAAAAAGTAGATTAGTATTTCCGCGATCGAAGCGATAACCCCCCCCTTGGGCAATGAAGTTAATTTTACGCCGCCAAAAAAAATAAATAAAAAATGAAGGGAAAACCACCCATCATCAAACCGCCATCATGGGTTTCATTTCGGTGGCAATAACAATAGAGTATGTGTGTGTGTGTGTGTTTCCCCACAAGCAGACAGCGATAGATGATTGTGATGGCCCGTTTACCTGTGTGTGCGCACACGTACCGATGGGGAAGGGGCGATAATAGTCTCCCCACGCTACCACCCTCGGTAGGCAGGCAATTCCCGCCCGCCGATACAAATCGGACCCGTAGGCAGCAAGATTGATTTTCCGTTTCGTAGTTTTTTGCTGCCGCTAAGATGAGGTGAGATGATTCAATTTCTCATCGGGGAGACGAACCAAACACACAAAAAATACAACCAAAAATCAAACAAAAAGACAATCTCTTCCACTCCGCTGGCACCAATCCACGAAAAGTGTGCACGGTGGAAGAGCCCAACAATTATCTGGCGTGCGAGGAAGTAGCCTGTAGAGGCCAGAGAGAGAGAGAGAGAGAGAGAGAGAGAGAGAGAGAGAGAGAGAGAGAGAGAGAGAGAGAGAGAGACAGAGGGAGCAAGGGATGCAAAAGGTAATCCTCTACGGAGGCACACTCGCACAGCACCGTTCCGATCCGTTCGTACCCGCTTCGTTCCCTTCGTTCTTTTCGATCTGATTGAAAGTG
>NC_054081.1:3870425-3892925 GCF_017562075.2 Anopheles merus | reverse complement strand
CATCATTTTGTTTATCCTCTTTTGCACCCGCAATCGCTGTAAGAAAAGCTTTAGCCGTTTACACTGGCTGGACAATGAAGCGATTTGCTGCCATTAGTCGCCCGAATGTATGCAATGCAGCAGCACTAGTACGTCGCAAACTGGTATGCAATTTGCGCCGCAAAAGTCGATTAACAGCTGAATTAGAGCAATCGCAGACACTGAGGTTAGCTTTATTGAAATTTATCTTTTAAAAATAAAAAATAAAACCCATCGAAAGCACTTTGCTGAAACAAAAACAAAAAAAAACGGCCAGTGGAATGTAAAAAAAAGGCCAAATTTGTCTTGCGAAAGTGCGAACAGCGTGATGCGTGCTTGCGTGGGCATCGCACACAAATCAGCCCTTGTGGCGCGTGGTCTCCTCAATCAGCGACCCCCCCCCCCCCTTTTCTGTACCTGTATGTGTGTGTGTGTGCACGGGCGCACGCCGTCGATCTCCGCAGAAGCTGTTGCCCACGCCACGCGCGCGTTCACTGAACCTCGCGCTAGGGCCGCGATCAGCGCGCTGTTCAATCCGTCGTCGAGAAATAATTGCTCAACTCGTCACCCGGGCGCTACATCCCTCCTCCCCCCCCCCCCTCTGCTACTACCATTGCAGAGTTCCTCTTGCAGTCCCCCCCTCACACCCCTCACGGAAGCTGCGTCTGGTGGCCGAAGCAGGAGGAACGGGTCGCGCGCAAAGATTGAAAGACATTAATCATGCCCCCAATCCCCCTCCCCTTCACTCCACTCCCTGTGTGTGGATGGCAAGAAGATGAGAAGAGAGAAGGATGTAATAAAGAAAAGAAAAAAACATACAAAAGACAGGGGGAACAAAGAAGCAGCCACGCGAACGGGGAGAAAGCGCTCAGGCGCGCGCGCGCCAGCCCAGACTTTTCCGGACCGGTTCGCGTGGCTCAATCGATGATGGGCGCGCGCGCGCGAGCGCGTTCCAGCGCGACCAGCGCTGTTTCGCTACCGTGTGTGTGTGTGTACCAACCGGTGCTTGCCTCCACCGACGCGTGGAGCCAGGGCAGCAATCGCGCCGAGGCTCCCGCGCGCTCGCACCAACCGAAGACATCCTTCGGAAAGCCGGGACCGGGCGGCAAAGGGCAAAGAGCAGCACAACGCCACACGGCAAGCACACACAATCACACAGCGATGGCCGCTGCTTCCTTTCGGGGCCAGCACCGCTCCTGCCATTTTGCGGAGGACTGCGCGATTATGTGAAACTCCGCACATCCGCTGCGTTACGCCGCGGCTTGATTTTTATCACATCGTTCGTTTGCGCTCGTTCTCTCTCCCGCTCTCTATCTCTCTCTCTCTCTCGCTATGTTTTTCGAACCCTTCAGGGTGAAGGTTTTTGCCCTTGCGCGATGGGCAGCGCGTTTGCCGGCACGGTGAAAACGGTCGCAACGTTAATGCGACCAGCGTGCGACCCGAAAATGCTGCAGGTGGCCACTTATCTGGAGATGTTTGGAGCAACAAATCAATTCCTTCCCGGGCTTGAAGCAGTGAGCGGGAGGGAGAGAGAGTGGGCGAGCGGATGGGGAAGCAAATGGTTGAGTTGGGAAAGGTATTTTTTTCAGGCTCGTATGCCCCACCACTTTTTTTGTTGTTGTTACCTTATTTATTCTTCCCAGCTTCCCACCTGCTGCTCCGGGGGCAGCGCTTTTCACCCTCACGACACGAGGGGCTTTAGGTAATCTCCAATCTGGTCGTGGTTTTGCGGGGAGCGGAGCATTGGGGAGTAGCATAAAGAGAAAGAGCGAGAGAGAGAGAGAGGAGGAGAAGGCAACATCGGGGCGCTCGCTATTGAAGCAATCATTAGGGCGTGAAATCAATTCGGAATATGTTTGCCTGATGGAAATTGAGCTGAATTCAGTTGATCGTTGATCCGTGCAGCAGCAAATCTCCCGACCAGTTCCTCCCTACCGGGGAAAGGCGGAGGGCGGCAAGTAGGTGGCAGGAAGCTGTGTTGGGATCAACGTTCCTGAGCTGCCGTTGCTGCTGCTACTGCTGCTGTCATGTCCTTGCGGGATTGCTACCGCCACTGCTACCGACAACAATGATGGCTGTTTTTGTGCCCGTTGTTGCGTTAGGTTCTGGCGCGTTCTGGAATGTTTCAAGTGCGGACCCACACTCTATGTGTGTGCCTGTCAGGAGGAGGCGAACCAATTGCGGTTTTTGTAGCGACCCTTTTTGGATAAAGGCCAGCAACATCAGGGCCAGGGCAAAGTGGGTGGGTCGGTGGGTAGAATTATCGGGATACAAATAGGGGATACAAATACGCGGCCAGCCAAATCGAATGCCGCCCGCTCTGTACTGGGGTCCAATCCATTCCCGTACGCCGATAATCCATGAGTTCTGAGGGGGGGGGGGGGGGGTTGGAGGAGTTTTGTTCTGTTACCTGACTCACTCTCGGCATCATACGTATGCGTGACCGTTGCTGAATGTGTGTTTTGTGCATTTTATCCACTCTGTTTGCTGGTGTACTTAGCACATTTACATCAGTTACATGCCCAGGCGGCCATGTTTTGCCCGCTGGTTGCTTTCTACGCCACAGCCGGGGTGCTGCAGTACTTTTACAAATTAGTTTGATGACTTGGAACAGTTGGCAGTTGCACTTGTATAAGTTTTTCCAGTTTTTCATAAACTTTTTTTTCTTCTTTTTTTACCTTTCATTTGGCTTATAAAGCAACCTCAATTCAATGGAAATAGCGTCATACATTTACTACACAATAAATCCTGTATTTGAGGTTATGTTTGAACATAAACATGTTTCGCCAATTCTCGGAAAACTCAAAAACGACATTTTTCGCTCCCTTTCTGCAGGGTTTGTCAAACAGTCTAAACTGAACGACCAAACATGCAGCAAGCAACAGCTCGCATCGCCCCACATCATGGCGAGTGCCAAAAACAGTGCACCAACTCGTCGTTGGGAGCTGGCAGGCCACAAAAATCCTGCCCGGCGAGTTTGCGATCGCAATAAAGCAACGCAATGCAAATTGCACGTTACGCCGGTAATAAAATATCAAAGGGCAGCTTTGGGCATGGGCGAACTGCCGGCAACCTGCGTCGGGGGAAACACATATCGTTTTGCTGTAATCTCCCGCTGCCAGTCCTTCCTCTATCCCCGCCCGAACAGGCCCGAACAGGATGTCGGAAGTGCCACGGAAGAACGGCTGGAATGGAATGGCAGCATCAACTACACACACACACACACACGCATTCGTACATGGCAATAGGCAATCATAATAAATTGTCATCTTGATGCTTGGGAGCGAGAGAAAGGGCGAGGAGCGCACACAGCGGGCGCTCGACCCTCCTGACAGATAGTTTAGCCGACCCCCCTCCCCTGGACGCCCTTTGCGCCTGCTTGGTGGCTTAACTTTTTTTTTTCGTCGGCACTGTTCGTGTTCTCGCCAGCTTTTTTGGGCAATTTGCTCCACTGCCTACCGAAAAGAGAGTGTGTGAGAGAGAGCGAGCGTACCGTCGTAGTCAATAAATCTGTAGCCATGCACAGGCTAGATGCCCTGCTCCTGCGACCTAATCATTTCTGCACTCCCCACTGCCGCCCTGCCTCTGGTGCGTCGTGTTCGGTCTGGCGGAAAATCGACTGCTAATCGACAAATATAGTCTCCTCGGCACGGCGCACAGAACCGTCCTCGGTCGGGAGACCATTGGGTGTGTAACGGAGCGGCTGGACGGTGTTACACGCAAACAACACACATGATGATTTGTGTGTGTGTGTGTGTGTGTGTGTGTGTGTGTGTGTGTGTGTGTGTGTGTGTGTGCGGCTTCGGGATTATGAGTGTTTGGCGATTTTGCGGCATGTTTTAAATCAAAACCCGAGGCATATTAGTGCAGCCATTTTGCGGTAGGCCGTGCGTTTTTGTGTTTCGGCCAACCGCGCAACCGTAATGCAATTAATGATTTGAGATGATTTATTTTAATTCACCCAGCTTCCCCCCTTGTACCTTCCACCTCCAGGAAGGTTATGCAACGCATAATATGTACACACACACGCGCTTAATTCGGTTTAATTTGAATTTTGGGTCGGTTTTTAGTGGCGCTTCGCTCAAAGAGTGCTCAGCCCCGCCGAACAGAGCGGCCATCGCTATAAACACCCATAATTGTCACTAGGGCCATCTTTGTGGGGGTTCGCGCCGTGCATCAAGTGCCCCGGGACCGAGCTGCCACCAATCGTGGAGGTCATCGAGCGCGGGGCCCATTGCAACCCGGGCCCAGCGCTGCAATCGGTACCCGCACGGTGTAAATTGGGCTCGCGGGGAGGTTATTTCAATTATGTGACCCACACACACACACACACACACACACACACACGAGGGATGAATCGCCATTATTTGTGGCGCTTTCGTAACCTCTTTTTTGTGTCCGCTGCTGCTTCTTCTTCTTCGGGTAAGGGTCAACTTGACGTTTCGTGTATTTGTGTACTTTTGTGGAAAGTGGAACAGAGTCGTTAAAGTTTATTAATTGTGATGTTTCGCTCGGCTTCTACCGGCCCCAGCCGGGGCGAGCGTGTGGCTTAGAAGTGCATAAATAAGACTCATTTGGTAGCAGCAGCAGCAGCAGCTTACGTGTCAAGCAGTGACTCCGTCCCGAAATAGCTAATGGAGACGGTGAGGTTTAAGCTACAATTTAAAAAGCGGGTGATTGATAGTGGGCACCCTTTTTTTCATCGCTCTTTAATTGCTATCATTTGCTACGGTTTTGCCATATCAAAACCCGACAGCACCCGATCCGCTGCCACAGTTACCCAACACGCTCGGCACTACTGGGAGCTTTATGGGCAAGCGCAGCATCAGCACTACCGGTGGACCGGTGGACCGGCAGCAAAACGAGCCGGAATTGGGAAAGCATTTGTTGATAGCGTTGACGGTTGGACGGCCCGCACGGTGGTGCATTGCAAGGATGTTTGATTTTAGTTTTTGATGGGAAATCATGTTCTTATAAGCTTCGGATTAGAATTAGAAGAGTCAATTAAACAGAAAAAAGATAAAAAATGATTTTGATTCTACAGGGAATCCCTAGGACGAGATTATTCCTCATTTATTTTACAGTTTGTTCCCGTGTTACCCAGGTTCTCGGCTTACGCGGTTTCGGAGATACGTGGTTTGCTTATTTTGACAAACCAAATGTCAAATCAGTGCAATTTGCTTCAAGAATTGTCCAATGCGGTATAAATTGCATTTTTGCTGATAAATTTAATCAACCGAAAAGCTAAAAACATCAGAATATTCTGCACAAATCGTATCAAATAAATGATAAAGTGCATAAAAATACTAAATTTAATTTTAAAAAAAATTGTAATATTTTTGCGGATATTCGAGTTACGCGGATTCCTCGGGAACGCACAAACCGCGTATCTCGGAAACAGACTGCACTATATACCCTTGAAATTCACTAGATAAAGTAAGATTATAGAAAAAATATCAGTTTTCACTTTATTTACTTTAACTGCCCGTTAAATAATTTGAAGTTCTTTGGATTATTTTCACAAAGCCACAAATCGAATGTTATGCGAAAAACTAAGCAAGGTACTAGTTGTGATTTGGAAAAGGTAGGACTGTATAAAACTGGCAGTAAAAACTTGCAAAAAGTGGCCTAGCTCAAAACAGTAGCATAAACACATAAACACATAAAAAAAATGAGCAACAAGACAAGATGTCATTCAAAAATGTTCAAGAAATTCATCGAGTAGTATTTTTTAGTTTGGTTAACTATTTTTAAAATTTGTCATTTTTTGTTCGATATTTGGGAAGTTAATAGTTGTCCAACGTTGTCTCTAAGACTTCAACATAGTTAATTAAATAAAACCGAGATTTTGAACTTTAAACAACTAAATAATGTGCCATAATTGTTTCTTTTCCAAAAGAGTGTTTTTTTTTATTTTAATAAAATAATTGCAGTTTGCTTGATAATGACCGCCCACTCCCCATAGTGCTCGCTGCTCGCTAATTCGCAGCGCTGCGGGTATCCTGGGTGCGCCTGCACCAATGAATGTGTCGCACGTTATCGACGTTCGGGCGTTACTTTTATAAATCGCTTGTAATGTGTGCGTTTTGCGATCTGTGTCACACATCGTTGCGGCGTTGCTTGATCTTGTTGCGGCCGCTTCCTAAGCATCCGATACCGACGCCGAAACTTTGGCGTACCGCGTTGGCGACCCATCTCGCACGCGTACTTCTACCTCCCCCATCGCAATGCCCCTTCACCACTGGCTCCTTTTAGTGGGAAGCCTTTCAAAAGTGCATTCCACCCGTTACACGACGTGTTAACGATGCCCGGCCCCGGCGGTTTGGCCTTCCAGCGAGGAAAAAAAAAGGACACGAATTCGAGCCAGAAACCCTTCAACTGCCCCAAAAACCAATTGTTCCGTGTGTGAGTGTGTGTCCTGAAAAAAAAAAAAACAACTACTTTGAAAGTGCAGAAACACAAAAAAAAAAAACGACCGGCCCTCGTCGGATGGCCAAATGTGAGAGCTGCGATTAAATTAAAGACAAACACTCTCACATCACAACCCGGAGCAGTTTGGTGGCGTGGGGAGGGGAAGGTGGAAACGGGCGGGAACCAAAACTCATCATCACCGGACTCGGCGACCCACAGGGGAAAGGCTCGGCGAGGGACTGGGGAAACGCTCTCCGTTTTAATGCCGGTGGCTCCGTCGCCCGAGAACGCCGCTGGGAAAACCGAGCCGAGATGAAGAGGGCAGCCTAATAACAACGGTTAAAAGAAAGGAGAGGAGCAACAGCAACAGCAAAAAAAAAAACAGAGCCACCACCAGAGGAGAAACACACACACGCACACAGAAAGGCAGGAGATCACAACACACTTAACCCGGAGCACCCCGGGAGATGATTGCCTTTCGATTTGTGGTGTGTGCGCGCGCGACGTGGTACACACGCACGCAGCAATCGGGGCCATTCGTGTGTACGGCTTCCTTTCGGGTGCCATTTTCTGTGCGAAGCGTCGCCCGGTTGTTACGATGATGATGATGATGAGGAGGACGACGACGACGACGATAATAACAAGACTCGCAGCAGCAGCAGCAGCAGTGGACTGGCCGGCGTGCTGCGATCTCGAAAAACGACCAAGCAACAGCAAAAAAAAATATACGACGAGATGAGATGGCTGGAGAGCTATAATAATAAGATAAAATAATACGACAACGGCGACGATGGGGAGGGCGCAACGGAGGAAGCTGCCGCGGCCAGCGGACAGGGAAAGAAATTAGCCTCGCGGGCAATTTAATGCATGCATCCTTCTCCTCCCGGTCCCTCGCTCCGGACTCCGAGGAGACGTTTTGGAGAGGACAGCCGCACAGCCGAGCACAGCTCTGTTGCTGTGACAAGTTCGTTGTGTTTTTGTTAATCCCCCCCCCGAAAACGATGAGTTTTTAAATGGTTTAATTCGCCCCGGAAATGGGTGGAAGCGATACTGCTGCACGGTCGGGTTAAGCAGCCGCCTAATCAGCTGGCAGGGGCTCTCGGCCGTGGGACGCGCGCAGCGCACAAATATTGAGTGTAGTAAGAGTTTGAACTGTTTGCTTGATGTTCTGTTTGTTGCATTTGACCGCAGCCCCTCTTTTCAAGTGGCCCGAGAAGGTGTCCAAAGGCTCGGAGCGCCAACGTAAAACTGGGATGACGTTTGTGCGAACACGGATGGGATGGGATGAAAAACAACATTAAAGAAGAAACATATTCGGCACACGAAGCAAATGAAGCCCACAGTAGAAGCCCACATCCCGAAAGTCGAATAGGGCAGCAAAAAAAAAATAATAATAATAATAATAATACACACACCAGAGGAGCCACAAAATAACCAACTGACAGGATCCCATTCCCTGAGGTCTCATAACCTAGCCTCCCCCCTGGTTTCTGCTCGTTCTCTCCGTCCGGGCACGCCGCAAAACCGGTGTGTGCTCTTGATTTTTATGATCACATTTTGTCCCGATCGCATTTCGGTTTCCCAACCGCAGCATCTCTCAGCCACACAATACACACACACACACACACAGCCTGCGTCGACTCGCATCATCACTTTTAATTCGTTTTCGTTCTTCTCGGTGCTGTTGTTGTTTTTTTTTTTGTTGCTGCTTCTGCCACCGGTTTCCGCTGCGCACTAATTTCTACCTTTGGTTGTTTCTTTTTTTCTCTCTCACTCTATTTCAATTTCTTTCTCTCTCGCGCGCGCTCCCGCTTACCGTTCGATGGTGCCTCACGCAGGTATAAGCCTTTCCTGCTTTATGATTATGAAGGCCTGCGACGGGAGAGAACCCTGCCCATGCGCGCGCGCGCTCTCTCTCTCTCTCTCCTGCGTCCATCCATCCACGAACCAGCTTCCTGTGCCTTCTCGCTTGCGCTCACGCAGCGTGTAAGGGCGCGCGCGTACGATCGCAATCCCGCCGAACAGGTCTTGCGCGTGGCCACGACGCGTCGGGTCGCCTCCCCGCCCCCTCCCTCTACGGGTCTTCGTTAACCGCCGAGGGCAACAAGAGTGCAACGAGTCAATCGCGTCCATCACGGGCGTCCATCATCAAGCATCTCTTCATCGTCCGCCGTCGCCCGGAGGGGGGGCAGGGATGCTGTGGCCGGCCCTTTTATACATTACGCACCCCTTGTGCCCTTACCCCCCCTTCTCCTTTCTTATGTTTTACTGCTTCCTTTCGATCGTTTTCGATCGCGTTTTGCGCGCCGGTTGACTTTCGTTTCCTCTTTGCTTTTCTGGTTTTTTTTAACCTTCCCTCTGCTGCACACACTGCAACGCCACGGCCACCACAGGCAACCACCATCAGCAGTATCAGCAATCACCGAAGATTGCCGCATCAGATTGCCCCATGCACCGCTGCCCAGCCCGGTCAGCATTCCCCCCGGATCCCTGCGAGCGACTGTGAGAACTTCTGGCAGGTGGTAAAAGTCTTGCGCTCTGGGTCGTGTGTGTGTGTGTGTGCCCTTTCTGTTGTTGCCTTTAGGCTGCCTTTTCTTGTTGCCTTCGTTACTCGGTTATTGTAATTCCCAAGTTCGCCTGTTGATTCCTTGCGCCTCCTCTTCCAAGGGACTGTGTAATCAGACCCCTTGGCCTGGCTCCGATGTCTTTGCTCCGATTTGTTTTTTCCTTCTTCTTCCAACCTGATGCCTATGCGTGTCTACATGTGTGTGTGTGTGCGTTTGGAAGAATGCATGGTCACGCAATGGGACACACAGGTCAGCCACCGAGTTTGTGGTCCCGAAAGGTCCCCGGGACGGGCAGGCCACCAGAAGGGATCGGACAACAATTTTGGGAAATAATGTGAACCCGCGTAGATCCCGTGGAGGATGAATCAATGAGCGCGAGTGTCGGACGGGTTCCCTGATTCGATTCTAGCAATTAGTTTCGGTTGGGCCTTTTTCCTCTCTCTCTCTCCTCCTGTGCTCAAAGATGAAAATGGAATTTGATTCGAAATAAAGTTGTCGAATAGATCAAGATGAGTCTTCCGTTTTTTTTTGTGGTTGCTGTTGGGTAGGGTGCTATTGTTGCTAAAGGTTATGGATGGTATGGTTGTGGTAGAAGGCATCAGACAATTCGTTTCGGAATCTGGCCCGGATCTGAGAACCTGTGCTGCGGTGCACTTGACGATTCCTGAGGATTCTTTTTTTTTTTTTTGGGGGAAACATGAGACAATCTGATCTGAATTAAATCGCATCTCGATGTCGAGTCAGGCAGTTGGAGAGGTATTTCAGGGGAGAAGACGACTATTTGAACGACCCAAAACAAAAAAAAACCACACATGATACACCTAACCTCAAACGGTGTACAGGCCGAGAAAGTGTCATTAGCTGCAAGAGTGGGCACTACATCAACCGCTGACAGCATGTAAAGCGACCCGTTCGCCACACTCCCCCCCCCCCCCCCCCTTCATCACCCCTTGTAGCCGGTTTGACACACTTGTATCGCTGCCCTGTCGCGCGAGAAATAATCTTATACACTTGGAAAAAAAAACAACAAAAAACCACAAAGAAGCCAACGTGCGGATCGCGAGTGCATCGCCTGTCCAGTGGCTGGAGTGCACCTGGACGCCCGTCGGACGGCCTCAGGGCGAACGCGAAGCGCAAAGCAGAAGAAGAAAAGACACAAAAAAATGCAACACACACACACACACACACACACACACACACACACACACACGACACCGAGCTTGAAATCAGGTTGAAGGGAAAATTAAAATAACCTGCATCCTGTTGATTACATGTTGCCCGCCACGATAATGGTCTGCGGGAAGGTTTTTTCTGCTTCTTCTTCTTCTTTCTTCTGCTTCGCTGCTGCCGCCGCCCTTTCCTTCCGCTGTTTTCCCCCATGGGGCCCCCGGGGCGGTACTTTGGTCCACGCTTTGGTCGCCGCCGTTTCGTGCCGATTCCCGGGGACAAAACCGGTCCGGGCTGCCCTCCCAATCATTACCACCGCACTGCACCACCGCGGTCCGCGGGAAGGATGCTGTTTCCCCCTTCTGCTCGCCCCGGCCACTTCCAGCGCACGGAGTAGCCGGGGCCCCATTTTGCCCATCAATTGTCATAATTTCACATCTCCTTCCGATTCAGTTGCAAGATATGATACAGAAGGGGAAGGGGGGGGGGGGGGTAGCTGGAGCGGTTGGTCTTGGCCTGGTGAATGGAACCGTATTACTTGGGGCGATACAGCAAGAACCTGTTTTTTTTCTTTTCTTCCCGTTGTTGATGCTGTGATCATTCGTGCGTGTGTATGTGTGTGTGTGTGATTACGGTTCAGGTGGCAGGATGCTGGACCAATTCTTCGTTTGCGCTATCTCCCCCACGCCGCGGGCCGGTACCGTTTCGCGAGGGGCCAGATGGTACGCCAGAACGGTTTAATGGCGATCGCCTTCCCGACAAACTACAACTTCAGTTTTGGTTTGGTCGCGTTCTTTGAGTCACTTGAAAATGTTCGCTGACAAAAAAAAAAGAAGTGGTGGGACAAATGTACACCAGCACCATCACAAACAACTAACAAAAAAAAACAAAATACAAAAAAGATCTTTTCAAATCCGTTGTCATCGAGCGGAGTTCGGTGTTTGCGGGGATATCGTTAAGGATTGCAGTCGGAGCACGTCTTGGGAGTGCGACAGTACTTAAGAAAATAAGAGGGACCGACGGGGGACAAGAAGACCCTTAAAAACACACACAAGTGTTCCAAAACCTGAATCAATTTCTGTTGCAGCAAGCGCGAGAAACAGAAAAAAAGGACCACGAGGACCACCCCAAACACCCAGATGAAGATAAAGTGTCTCAAATATACAGACAAACACACAGGCACACAGAGACA
The DNA here is from genome assembly GCF_017562075.2 of Anopheles merus. NCBI lineage: Eukaryota > Metazoa > Arthropoda > Insecta > Diptera > Culicidae > Anopheles > Anopheles merus. The sequence continues at coordinate 3,881,570 of NC_054081.1, read as the reverse complement.
CACAGTTTGGAATGAGGCACCAGCTTTAACGAAAGCCCGCATCTAAAGCACAGCATAAAACTAGTGACGACTTAAGGGACATCGCCGGATTGCATTAGGGTTTCGGTGTTTGTCGTAGAATGGAGGGAAAAAAACGCTGGAACGTATTGCGACTAGATAACCCACGTCCATGGATTACAGTCGCTGTTCCAACATATACACACACACACAGAGCCACATAGACACAAAGTGCTGAGATTGTGCCCGGTCGTCTGCAGCGTATCAAGCGTCAGTGAAGATGTGCATGTTGTCAAACTTGCACTTACGCTTATCTTGCCCATCAGCTGAGCTGATGCCTCCCCGGGTCGTAGCCGTGTTCGGTCTGGCCACAAAGAATTGTGGCACGAGCGCCGGGCAAAGCCAAAAACAACACTCCACCCCCAGACCGTGCAGAGTGGGCGAAGAAGACATTTGCCGGAGTGACATCTGGGAGTCGCGGGCGCTCGCTTGGTTCATCAACGTGACGATTTGCTTCGGTGATAAATCTTACCAGACCGGCCAGACCAGTAGCAGGAGCATGGGGCGCTATTTAGCCTAGCACGAAGGATACAACACACAGTTGCGTCCTTTATCCTGGTTGGTGCCTCCAACAGCGGCCGCTTCTTGTGTCTCTGTGTGGGTCCCAAGTGTCGTCTTCAATATTGCAAACGAAGACGAACGAAGACATCCACCCACCGAGACACACACACACACACACACACACACACACACACACACACAACACACACACACACACACACACACACACACACACACACACACACACACACACACACACACACACACACACACACACACACAGTGAAAGGGAGATTGCGATGCAAACGATGTAGAAAGCTCCCGGGAGCAGTTTCGCCTTGGGGGCGGCGACGGTTCAAGGGGCACCGCAGACCGGGCTGCTACTTTGTGCCAATTCTGGGCCAGCCAGCAAAACCGTCTCGGCAGTAAAAGTAAATATACGCTACGATGATGTTGGGCAGCCGCCCCGGCGGCCCCCAGGACCTCTCGGACTGCCCCAGCAGTAGTGGTGCCTGAGGCGACAATAAATATTTTCATGCTTCATGATCATTGGTTCGATGCGCTCTTGCGTGTGCGCTCGGGACGTTGCTCCTTTTTTTCGTCGACCCAGTCCCGTGTCGGTAAGTGTTATTATCACCCCTCGGCACGGGCAGTGCCACTCTTCTTGCGGTGCACTTCACGCAGCTGCTGCTGCCGTAGCTAGACCAGATATCGTTTCTTAGCGTGTTTCTGGTGTACCAGATTTGATAGAGCCCACAAGTAAGTCGTTACAACAGCAACAGCAACGACGCCGACGACAATGCAAAAACGAAGCAGCAGGCAGAGCGTGCTGAAAGAAACCCTCCAACAAACAAGATGGCGGCGCGGTTGGTGTTTTTGTTTCGCTTGTTCGGGGGTTTTGCAGCCGCTATCACATCATTACTACAAGCCAATTTCATCTCGATTGGCCAATCTGTCGCGTCGAGGCAGGGCTTCAGCAGCAGCAGCAGCAGAACCGCAAACCGCACCAGGGCCGCTGCAATTTCATGCGCTTCTTTACATTGAGTACAAACAAAAAAAAAAACAAAACCGGTACGGCTTCCTGTTTTGCGGCGTACTATCACTGCCTTGGGCTGGCGAGACCCCGTTGGTCACATTAAGCATTCATTACCCTCTGCTGGAATGTGGCTCAGATCCGGTGACGAGATCCCGGCTAGCTCGGCTGGGCGCAGGTACAGTTATGGTTATGATTTGTGCAGTGCATTAGACGGCAGCCACTCGCTAGTGCTCTCGTTTCGCTTGTAGCGCTGTATTCTCACCCTTCGGTTACAGACGTCCGGGGCGTGCTCCAGCGATGCTTCCCAGTAATCCCCTCAGCACACGTACCTAGGAATAAGAGACAAGAACACAAAGATATTGTGCAATTAGTATCTACTGCGTGCTGCTTTTTGGCTTAAATGTTAAATGTGTGTTTCAATGTGTGCGGACAACTCGCGGACATCTATTGGAGTCCCCGTCGCACAAAGCTAATAAGTCCGCATGCAGCGGATACTGCAGAGCCCAAAACAAGACGCAGACGGTTGCCCCCTGGATTGCCAATTGGCACTCGTCGCAGGTCTTTCGATGCGAGGGCAATTTTCGTTGTTGTGAAACTCCGCTTTGGGGTACTTAGTTTTGCCTTCTTTCGATAGAGTTCAAGTAATGAGTGAGTCTCGCTCGAGCGGTGCTGAAATTCGGGCTCGAATTGATTGTTTGATCGAGGCTGAACAATTTCGCATTCTCGCTCTCTCTCTCTCTCTCTCGCTCTGCAGGGGCCCATCCACGCTGCTTCAGGTCAGGTGCGCGTGGCCGAACGGTGCTCGCTCACTCAATCAGCTCACTTCAGCACGCCGGAGCCACTGAAGTGCCTTTTGTCGTTGTTATTACTGCTGCTGCCGTTGTTCGGGCGCTCTCTTTCTTTCGCTTCTGCCGTCTGCTTGCTCATATCGCCCGGCACCATCAAGTGCCATCAGCTCGCTCCATCACGAGAGTGTGTGATTCGGTGTTTGAGCTGGTGCGCTACCTCACTGCGGTGCGAGAATGTTGGTTTCAACTTAACGGCGTCAATAACAAAACAAAAAAGAAGCCTCCCAACCAACGACACTGCTCTTCATTGCTTCACACATCAATCGGTGTGTGTGTGAGTGGTGTACAGCGCAAACAAAAAGCCCGAAGAATTCAACTACCCGTACAAAACCCCCGAAGAAACTGTGGCGTCCGACGTGCCACGAGGCAGTAATGCGGTGTAAAAATGTTAAAAAACGGCATCCGGTCCAGTTGTGTCCGCGTGTGCACTAGCCGGTCGTAAGCTGTAAATGTCAGCGTGTGGCGAAAACACAATTTACTGCTAGGCGAGACCGCCGCGGCGGAAGCTACTGCTGCCCGGTGCAGCTGATCTTTGCGTTCGGAGGGATTAGGGCCTCGGTTTCCCCGCACACACACACACACACAAACAGTGCACAGTGCAGTATTATTATTACTGTGGTCCGTCCTGTCCGACACAGCGTTCCAGCCCTCGAGGGCCCAGGCGCTACGCAGCCAACTATTAATTATGATAATCGATTTCCACCTCAGCCCGGGAAGGTGCGCGACGCCGAACCCATTTTCTGGAGGAATGGGGGGACTTTCTCTCCGCCCGGGTGCAGTGTGTGTGTGTGTGTGAGGAGCAGTCTTGGTCTTCATGGACATATTTGCCTACAATCGAAGGGCCCGTGTGACCTTTGACCTGCGACCGGTGCGTCAAGAAGACGACATTCTCCGGCTTGGATATTGGAGCCAGTCAGTGGATCGATTTCTGACGCTAGACACACGCACAGAGACTGTGTGTCCGAGAGCGTCATCGCTGCGGACGATAAGTTTCCGGGGGACGTGGGGGGGTGAGTCCAGTTTTATGACCGCTGCTCATTAGCAGCCCCGTGGGCCATTCCGGCGACATCCACCGGGCACCGGTGCTCGCAGGCAGCGGAGATAAAACACACAGATCCTGCTGCTGTGGCGTGGCTCCGCGCGTCGAGGCGATTTGCTCGCGGGCTCGAGGGGGATTTTGTGCGGGCAGAATTGGCCCGGCACAAACTGACACAACTCCGCGGGCGGCCGGCCGCGGGTCCTTTTTGTGAACCCCGGGGAAAGCTTGGGGGGCGCCGATCCTTGAACGACCGCTCGTCACGGATTGCTGGCGCTGGTGCGCTCTGCTCGCCGAAGAAACTATTAAGAAGCCAGATAATGAGCCTTTCGCTGCGATAGACTGCAACAACACACACACACACAAACACAGTGGACCAATTTCCACTGCCACCACTCCACGGCAAGCGTCCCCGAGGGCATTGTAGTTTATGTTATTTTGGGGTTTTTGTTTTGTTTTTTTTTTTGTTTATTCCTGTGCACACGCAAAACGTTCACGCTGGGAAGCGCCAAAAGTTCGACGCCAGCAGGGCCCACTACCACTGTCCCTGTTAGTAATCAACGGGGGCCGCGCGGGCGAAAGCACTGGCGAAAAGCAGCGTGAGGTGTTCCATTTAGCAGTTGTATATGAAGGCGTGTGTGTCTGTGTGTGTGTGTCACACATGTGTGATAGTGAGGCGAAAACCTTTACATTTTCTGTGACAAAACAAACGCAAACACACACACACGCACATCACAAGGTGCTTTAAGACAGTCTCTAGGCGTCTAGCGACTCCTAGCGGCTCCCGCACAGAACGGCCCTCGGCGCAGAAAGAAAGCACACCGAACGAAACTGTTACAGTCCGAGGCCGATCTTTGGGATGGTAGGGGAGGGGGAGGGGGGTCTCGCTCTCTCCCTCTCGAAAGGCAAATGTGTTGCGAACCGTCTCGTGATGCTTTGGAGTTCCCCTTAATGATGTCGCATCGTCGTTGTCATCGCGTCCTCGTCGTCGTCGCCGCAGTGCTCCACATCTCGTGGCACTGTATTCATGATACTACATGTACATGTGTGTTGGTGTGTGTGTGATATTTGTTGTGTTGTGTCATTGTGGATGGTGGTTGTTTTCTGCGTCCGTGGTGTCGTTATTCGGCGCCGGCGGTGGTGGGAGCAAGGTTGTAAATTTTAACGACGTTTATTTGGGCGCTGCGGTTGCTGCTGGCTGCCCATCCTTCTGTTTCTTATTAGTGCGCTACTGCTGCAAGCAAGGATACTTTCTTCTTGCCGCTGCTACTCCTGCTGCTGCTGCTCGCCTCCACCTCCACCGCTGCCGAGGAGGGTTCGGTTTCGGTGGGTGTCGGTTGTGTGATTTTAGATACGTTTTGTGCCGAGGACACACACTGGTCCGCCCGAAAATGGTCCGCCCGAAGGATATACGAGGTAATATTTTGCCTGATCAGGGATAGATAAAGTGTAATGCCTGTGTGTAGCCTGCACTGTGCTGTGGGTGAGCCTGCAGGGGGGAGGGGGCATGTTGTTGTCGTTTTTTCTTCTTAGCCTTGTTCTTTGGTCGTCAGCATCTTGCCTTTCTGCGCCGATGTGATTGCAAGAAGGCCCGTACTGCTCTGCCACGAAGCGGCCAGCGGCAGGCATCTTGTCATCTCGGTGCGCTTCTTACCCCTAACCCCTGCCCTTCCCACCCACGCCACAATGTCCCGCCCCCCGGAGGCTAATAACACGGTTGACCTAGGTGGCAAGCATTATCTGAAACGGCTTACCGGTTATGTTATGGGTCGTCGCATGGCCACTGCGGTTTTTTTTTTCTTCTTCGCAAAGCTCGCCTACTTCTTGCAGGCTTGGTGGTTGCTTGCTTGGTTGCTTCTTTTTACTACCTCCTGCGACGGGTGGCGCTCCGATATGCCTCATATATCTTAATCTTATTGAACGCTACTGGTGGTAGAGTGGAAGAGGAAGCGGACGCTACACCACTAAGGCCACTATCTGCACACTATCAGGTGCCATCGTGCACGTAGCTATAACAAGGACGCCACGCAACAACGGCCACACACAAAGTCCAACAAAAAAAGAAGACCCCGAAATAAAAACATGCTCGAGAACATAATATTGAATCGGAGGACACTCCAGGAGATTCAAGAGATGTGTGTGTGTGTGTGTGTGTGTGTAAGACGTTGTGGTGAGGTTGGTTTTGGGTGGGTGGGTGGAGCAGCCCTGTCAGTTCTGCTTTCAACGGCCAGGACCTCTGCTCACTCACCCACCAACTACGCGCCAAAAACCTTCGTCACACGGGCGACAGTTTCGCTTCACGTGCGTTGGTACCCCCTCCAGCAGCCTGCAATCTCAGGGAGCTCCTTCTTACCCCCCCCCCCTTCTTCTCCCCTCTATAAAGGATCACTTTTTTTTGTTGGTGAGCTGCGGTTTGATTCCGTCCCAAACCCTTGTCCAAAATATCTGTGGAGCTGCGGTGGTCGGTGTCTTGGCGGTCTGGCATAAGGGTCTGGGCCTTCGCTTATCGATTTTTTCTTCCTCTTCTTCTTCTGCTGTGTGCCTTCCCAATTTCCAGGCACTCCGAGCTACACCGGAAACTAGGATTACACACACACACAGAGGCACGAACATGCTGCTTGTGGTTGGAAAATGTTCCTCAGCACGTCTCCGCTCAGGAAACACCCCAGCAATTGCAGTCCACTCGGGCTTGTGCATAGGACTTTTGTGGTTTTTAAACCATTGCCCTGCTCTGCCTCCTCCACCCCCTTTCTCCCCCCACTTGTAGGTGGTCGCTTGGACACGGGACGCCAGAACCGGACCCGAACAAGAATGGTTCATGCTCATGGGCTCGGTGATCCCGTTGCAAAAGTCTGCGGTCCCGGTGTCTGGAGCTCTTGTGCTACGCTCCCTGTGTGTGTGTGTGTGTGTGTGTGTAATGCCAATCGGGATTGGTCCATTGGTTTGGCTTCTCATCTTCATCCCAGGGCCCGGGATGGTCAAAAGTCAATTGAAGTGTGAGATTGAATTACACGACCGACTCCTGCACCGCTAAGGGTGGGGCAAAGGCTGTCAATTTTCATCTATCAATAAATTTAATTGATTGGCTTCCACTCTCGACCAGGATGGCGCAGCCTTGCCTTTCGGCATAAGGGTTCGGTGCGTTAATTCTGGCCCCGTTGGGGCATTGTCTAACGAGAACCAACAAGCAGCAGCAGCAGCAGCAGCAGCCGTGTCTTTCCCCGTGAGTGTTACAATTTACAGTTCCAGCACTGCACCCCCCGCCCTGGGAGCACCGTCGTACGCGCGACACCCTGGAAGCGACACCTTCGCAGGCTCGCGGCGGGCGTCAAACCGTGATGACCTTCCTTGGGGGCTGCTCCCGCGTCGCCATCGCAAATGATTTGTTTGCGTTGCTATTAGCTTTGCCGGAAAATTTACATACGCAATACGGCTGCCGGGGTCCAGCGGGAGAGGAGGGTGTCGCTCTTGCCTCCCTTTGCCCGCGGGTGGCGTGAAACGTAGCGCGGCGTCCGCTAGAATATGTAAATCGGGCAGCAGAAGCCCAAAATGCGTTTGCGTGTGTGTGTGTGTGCTTCGGAGAAGTGAGATAGGCAGGCAGGTCCTCCTTCGGAATGGTAATCAATTCCACCGGCGTAATGGTGAACTGATAAAAAAAAAAACACACACACACTGAGATAGGTAAATTATGCTGAGGCTCGCTTTCTTTCGTCCGTTCGTCGCTTGCCGCTGTCCCTTGTGAGCGGAGCGCGTTGTCGCATTCGTGGGTAGGGAAGGGAGGGGGGAGAAGTGCTGCATAAAATAAAACCAAAATATTTATGCGAATGCTTATACGGGAGACACATTTTTGTGTGGTTTCGGTTCCGGTTCGTCCAGCGTCGATGCCGCTTGCCCGCTCGAATTGAGGTCGCTCGTGGGGAAGGGAGAGAGAGCGAGCGAGACGGGAGATAGTGAAATAGATTTCTTCATCGCTTCATCAGGGCAAACAGGCAAAAGGGGGTTTTGGTCGCGTGTGCCCCCAAAATGATCGGACACGGAGCTACACCAGCTGACGATAATTAACCTGGAAAACTGTAGCAGCGAACGGGTTTGGTGTGGAGGAAGAACACTCCCCACCCCGAAAGCAACCCTCCACCAACCCCCTCCACACGCGGGAGAAAGGTACGGGCCGAGCGTAACAATGGAGTGTGCGATATGCTTGCTTTTTTCTTCTTTTTTTTTGCGCAGGAAAGCTCGGAACGGAGCAAGCGACGAACCTGGCCGGCCCATCGCCCCTGCAACGGGGCGTAATTAATAACGTCGATTAAGTGTTCCTTATTACCGCCGTGCCGTGCCGGCCACATTAAACTGGACAGCACACATACACACACACACACAGGCACACACACGTGCATGGGAAGGGAAAAGTATAATTATCGTTTTCTACCTTTACAATTGATCTAGCACGCCCCGCGGTGTCGATTTGCGGATACAAAGCCCCGAATCCCCCAGACCCCTCACCCCCGCACCCCGGGCTGTGTAGGGTCATTTGTGCGCACGGTTGTAGCACGGCTGCTGCTGCTGCTGCACAGTCCCGCGTGCTAAAGGTAATGCGATTAAAGGCGGGTAATCAAAAATTAATTTAAACTGCTCCCACACACACACACACACGCACGCACCTTGCTCGCGTCCTGACTGGAGGCGGTATGTGAAATTTTGCCAGATGTTTCCTCCCCCCCCCCCCCCCCCCCCCCAACAATCTCAGCGGTTGGGGAAAAGGCTTGCAGAAGGAAAACTGTTGCGTGTTTTTTTTTTGAAAAACAAAATTCCCACACTTTGAGCCCACCGCCCATTGCGGACATTGCGTGCCGATGCTGCTCCAAAATAATGCTCTCAAGCCCTGTGTGTGTGTGTGTGTGTGTCCCTTCAATTTCGTGGCTTGCTTCGATAATGATAACCGAGCGATCCGAATTCCGATTTTAGCTGGCACGAGAATGCTAATGACAACGACTGTCGACCGAAAGTAGAAGCGGGAAACGCCCCCCCCCCCCTCCCGCTCGCCGACCAAGAAAGTCCACCTACCCGCCATTTCGCCCGCCGCACGGAAAACTTGGCAACCGCATCAAAGTCAAAGTTTCGGTTGCGGTGAGGCCGAAATCAATGCGCCCGTCCCCGGTGCTTCGATGATATCAATTGCTAGGCAAAGTTGCTGGCCGCAACACAACTCCGCGGCGGTGGCGGCGGCATGTGTGTGCGGTGTTCGTTTCGGGGATGATGGTAATTGTAATCCCAAAACCCTGCACCAACCTCCCCAAACCCCAACGGTCCCGGAGACGAGGTTTTGAGGCATGCAACAGTTTGGAACACAGTTTCGACTGTCACTGCCCCACACACACACACACATTTACATACCACACGGGGCCACCGCCAGCTTCGGTCAGGAATGTGCCAGTGTCAGAAGGCTGGTGTGCGTGTGTGTGGCACATCGGGACACAGCTGGAACCGCAAAACATTCCATTCCCGATTGCAGACGCACAGACAGACGCACACACACACGCATAGGCTGACTTTGGTTTGGGTTTCGTTTTGTGGTCAGTGCGTTGTCAGCGCTGAGGCAACCTGATACTCACCGGGGGCTGGGCCCTGAATGGACAACGCACGCACGAAGGCCAAGACCTTGAAGCCCAGCGTGTCTGCGTCTTTGTTGTAGGAGATAGACAAAGAGAGAGAGAGAGAGAGATAGGGAGAGGAACTGATAGAGCAAATGAGATGTCCCTCACGAAAACCTCCCCCAAGAGGCACAGCTTTTTTTTTTGTTTCGTTGGGGGAAAATGTTTGGACACGCAGTTGGGCTTCTTGGAACAAAGATGTCGTCCCATTGTCTCCTGCCAGCGCACATTGTACTGCAACTGTGCGGACGCAAACTCCTCAGCAACGATGCTTTCGTGCAGCGACTCCTCGCCGAGGTCCTGTATCTTATCACGAGGTCGTCGTTTTTTTGCTTTTGCCTCCCTCTCGGTAGTAGCAGTCAACAGAAGGTCACATTTATAACGTACTTAGAGCTGTGATACGCTGGCCCAGTGTCAGTGTCCCTTTGCACAGCCTGCGGGGCCAATTTAGGACAGCGGACATTAAAGAGACCCCGCGGTGAGATATTGGTAGCAATGAGCAAGGCATTATTTCATCGCAAATAACATAGGAATAGATTAGACAAAAAGCGGGTATGTGATTTCCAGGAGCCTGGCTTTGCTGGAGTTCAGAATATGTTGGGAGAAAGTCTGAAGTCAAGCAACGTCTTCACTGGTCAAGGCTTTGCTGGAGTTCAGAATATGTTGGGAAAAAGCCTGAAGTCAAGCAACACTGCTCAAGCACGCAGGCTTTGCTGGAGTTCAGAATATGTTGAGAAAAAGCCTGAAGTCAAGCAACACTGGTCAAGCACGCAGGCTTTGCTGGAGTTCAGAATATGTTGGGAGAAAGTCTGAAGTCAAGCAACGCCTTCACTGGTCAAGCGCGCAGGCTTTGCTGGAGTTCAGAATATGTTGGGAAAAAGCCTGAAGTCAAGCAACATCTTCACTGGTCAAGCACGCAGGCTTTGCTGGAGTTCAGAATATGTTGAGAAAAAGCCTGAAGTCAAGCAACACTGGTCAAGCACGCAGGCTTTGCTGGATTTCAAAATATGTTGGGAAAAAGTCTGAAGTCAAGCAACATCTTCACTGGTCGAGCAGTAACCAATGTTTGTGCTGGAGTGCTAGCGAGCACTCAAGCTCAGGCTGCTACGCTGTGCAACGATTGGAGTACTCGCGGCACAAGGGTGAGCCAACACCTCCCACACGGGCACTAATTTTGACAGGAGCGCTTAGCTTAGTGTCCGTGTCCTCTACACCTGAGCTAGCTATTTCTGCTTGGGAAAAGCCACTTCGTGCCTTGAATCGCTTCCCCGCGCCCAAGGACTCCCAAAGCAGGACTCCCAAAGTACGCCCCGCAAAACACTGCTGACTGAGGCATTTTGGGAAGGTGTCGCCGTATAACACTCCCCCCGCCCCTTCCTACACCAGAAAACATTATCAAGTGGCGATGTTATCTGCATTATGGAAATTTATCGACCACGGCCGGGGCGCTGTAGCTGATTTAAAATTCTGCTCCGAAATTTTTGGGAAACGAAAAAGTCATCGTATCAGCAACATCACACACACACACAGGCACACATTTTGACTAGGTCTTCATTTCGGGGAAAGAAATGGCGCCTCGGCCCAACTTGGTGGAAATAGGGTTCCCCAAACTTCACGGCCAGTCAAGCAGGCAATTCCTGCGGCACCTTCTCCCGAAGTTCTCCCAGTAATGCTGAACGGAAAATGATTTCTCTATCAAATTATCATCTACACGACAACTTCGGTATCCGGTTTGCCCGTGTCCTTGCACGTGCGTGTGTGTGTTGGTGTGTAATTTCGTGTGATGTGATGAATAGATTGAGCGCAAATAAGCTCCTGGTGGCGGCGTGTGCTTTTTGTCGCTTTTTGCTTGCGTTTTCTATTCGCCCGGTTGCTTCGTACAAACGTTTTTCTTTGTGTGTGTGTGTGCGCGCGACTCTTGGCAGCAATAAGAAGAGGAGGAAGAAGAAGTAGTAGTACCAACCCTCAGCAAGAAGAAACGTTGTGTATGTCCCCACACGCCTGTGGACTCCCCGTTTT
>NC_054081.1:3804405-3870325 GCF_017562075.2 Anopheles merus | reverse complement strand
GTGTGGTGTTGTTCAGCAATCGCTGCAAAGTGACGCACACTACGCCCTAACCTCAACGCCGAAATATCATCGGGACGGGGAGCGAGCGGCAACACAGCGCTTGTGGCAGTAATTACCAGCCTCAGCCAGCGTCGGGTACCCGGATGAAGCCTCAGAAGCTACCGAAGACGCCCGTAAGGAATCCTTAAAGCTGCCCCGGCCCACGCTCGAACCATCGAAAGGGGTGTCTCGCGCGTGTGAGTGTGTGTGTGTGTGCTGCCGGTGTGATGGTAGGTATGCGAAATTGTGCTCTTGACGCGTGGACACTTGGATCTCGTGGTCGTGGGTTTGAGTGCGAAGGTTACAAAACAACAGCAGCAAAAAGGTCTCCAGAGATTTCCGCCATCAAGCCGACGGAACAACGGGCCAGAAAAGAAGAAGAAGAAGCGTAAGAAGACAAAGCGAAAACGAGCAAGCTGCCCTCGACTCGTGCAGCTTAAGGCGTAAATAATGTCGCAACGGGGTCGCCCCCCCCCCCCCCCCCAAAAAGGCTCGGTGGCGCCGGGAACCAGAAATCCGTGGTTTTCTCCCCTTTTGCCCGACACTCGGCCGTTGGTTGACTGGTTGGTTTGTTTCAATTCACACATAACCTCAATACCTGTGTGTGTTTGCGCGTGCGATGCCAACGGAGCCCCGGGCAAAGGCGGGGAGCGGTGGTGGAATATGTTAAGCAGATCTAAGCATTATTTGTTGTCATCTTTGCGCCCCGCGACTCTCCCCCTTTCGCTTCGACAGGTCGCCGATTTATGAGTCTGGCGCGATGGGCCCCGCGGACGCATACGAATAAGACGTGCGCGGGCATATAAATTAAAAGAAAGGAAGCAAGAAAACACGCACAAGAAAGACACGGCGGGAGCGGGAGATGATTAATAATCCGCCCGCGTGCAGCCAGCCCTGCCTGGGTAGCCTGGTGTGGGATACATTTTTCGACGCTGCCGTTTGGTCGCTTGTGCGCTCAAAACCCGGCCGCGGCTTGTGACAACTTGGCCCCTTGCAGCAGATCTTTCATCTTTCGGGCGGGAATTTTTTTTTTTTTTTTTTTTTTGGCGACGCTGCTTTGGCGACCTCCAGCGGCCTCACCTCAGTGGGTTGCTGCTGTGGGAGCCCGCCGGCCGGGTGCAAGATCATTAAATGGGAGTTTAACTTTTTGCATACATAATGTATGCCCCGTGTGTGCCCGCCGCTGACCATATTTGTGTGAAAAGAGCCAAGAACGTCATAAAGATGTGTGTGTGTGTGTGCGTGTGGCTGTTTAGGTATTCTTTTCATTCGATTCCGCACTGTCAAAAAATAGCCATCACACACTCGCAGCGGCGCAGCAAGAACAAAACGTAGTGGACCAAACACGGGAGAGGCAAGCGACGAACCGGGCTTGGCTCGGCCGAGAAGCGATAGGAACCGAACCTTAGCGCTTGCTCAATAAAAGAGCAATGCCAGAGCCAAACAAAAAAAAAAACCACAATAACAACACTAAGAGACGGGCGTCACATCCCACGCCAACCCAGGCCCAGCAGCGACAGGGCAGCAAGGCTTCAAACAATCGCGCAGCAGCCCCGGAGCGCCAACGGGCACGCTACAAACACTCGAACGCCTACGCGCGCTCGCGCGCTGAGGCACGCGGCACAAAGAATAATGAAAACAATTTAACGAAAAAAAAAGGCATCCGAATCGGCTAACATGTGTCTCACCCGGTTTTCGAATAAAAAAAAAAAAAATAACGCGGCCACAACAACACCAACCGTCAACCAAAAACAGAAAAGCAGCAAAAACTGTTACGAAAATCACACATAACACGAGCGAGAGATCGATCGCGATTGGGGCTGTGGCGGGGGAACGGGGGAGCAGCTTCTAATGACCAAAGGGGAAGCAAAATAAATCGACTCCAAAACACGGCACGGCGCGAAGAAGCTGAACATCGAATAATAGCAAAACACACGCTCAGCACACACTCACAACCTTCGGGGTCCGGTCCGCTCGCAGCCAAACACCTTCAGGAATCTGCGTGCGTAGGCGGCGACGACCCGGTTTTGTGTTGTTGTTGGCCGTTGAGCTCCACTACCTCCCCAAAACGTGTTTGATAGAGGAGGATAAGGAGTAGGGTGCAGAGATTTAAACCCCAACAAAGTAATGACGCTGGTAGCGACGCAGGAATCAGCGCTCTTCAGAAACACATGTACACCAAGGGCCTGGACACACACACACACACGGACATACAAACACAGCCGCACATCGTTGGAACAGCTTCGAGGTGAGCTGTGTCGAGAGGCGACGACAGTCTCTCGACTGAAGGTGTCAAGATCAAGATGGCTGCATTGAAAAGGTTGCACAGTCTCGGGGTTTTGTGTTATGTGTGTTGTGTGTGCTTGCTGTTGCCAGTACTTTGCCATGATGCCAGATTGCGCCGAATTGCAAAAGGCCGTGGAGGAATCTAGCGGAGCCTGCCTAAGAGCATCTAATTATACGGTTTCGTACCGAAAGCTCTCGGACAGGCTTCCTGCAGGCTTTGCTGTGGCGCGCACATCGCGGATGGTGCGAGCGCTCGCACACAGTTTTGGAGGTCAGCGCAGCGAGCAACAGTCGAGTGTCCATATACGTCGCGCCGACCTCCGCAGCACACGAGGCACAGCACGCAGGCTTCGAGCAGATCAGTGTTTTGCAATGGAAGGGATTAATACTCCGGACAGCTCGGACCCACGGTCGGGTACAGCGGTGCCGACTCACTGCCGCCTTCATTAACGCAAAAGGGACACCCGCACACAGTGTTCGTTCGAAAGGTGCTAAGATACTGGACGACCTCCGGGAGTGTTGTGCGTACGTACCACCGACACCCTCCCACGGGAGAGATCTTCCGATAGGGTCAGCGACTCCCACCTGGGACCGGTGTGTGTGTGTGTGTGTGTGTGTGTGTCTGGGTGGTCGCCCTACTAGAACCCGCCAGAAGGCTTGCTGGCAGGAGAGGTCTTTATAATGCGCAGTAGTTGCTCGTACCACCGTGGCGATTAATCGATCGAATTGGAAGGATTTTGATTTGCTGCTAGGAGAAGAGGAGAAGACCCAAAACTCCAATCACACACACACACATACACAAACATGCATAGAACAGACGAGGAAGGAAGTCGGATTAACAATCACGGTGGTTAAAAAGAACCTAATGTACGTCAACGCCCGGGGACGTCGGGAGAGCAGCGCTGCGAGAAGCATGCTAAGCCTTGGAAGCAGTAAAGAGAAAAAGTTTATGACGCTGGACGGGTCAGCTTATGCTGCTGCTGCTGCTGCTGATGGTAGTGTAGTAACACAATTACTGTGCCAAAGCCTCACGACCTAGGAGTTGGCCGGGCTACCCGGAAGAGACGGACAGAGCAACACCGACAAAAGATCCATCATCCGTCTGTTCTAGGGTATTAGGCATCGAACATTCCATCCCGTGGCGAAGGGCGTTGGAGCTGCAGGAATGGGTTGGTGATGTGTGGACGAATAAATAATCGTCCTAACGAAAGAATGGACAAGGGATGTTAGAAGAATTAAAGCACACACACACACACTCAGACCAGACGGTTTGAGGTGTACACGGTCTGGATCATGAGAGAATGATTATAACTTTTGCCCCTTTTAACTAGCCCGCCTGGTGGTTTTTTTTCCACCCATTGCCAAGAAGACGTTTCTCCCTTGCTAGCTCACATCTCAATTCCCACGTCACATTTAATCACCGCCGACAAATCATCCGTGGCCCGTGGTGTGGCTCTAAACGCGCGGGAGGTACGGCAGGCCCGGCTTGTGGGGCCCACACAGGAGTTAATATCTGTGATGATTTTACAGAAACCCCAAAAAAGCCACCCTGAGAATCGCAGAAAGCTGTCGGGACGAGGGAGGAGAACTGCCGAGCCTGGCTCATTACCCGCTAAAGCAAGACGTAAGCGTAAGGCAGCTGTGATGATTATTGGAAAACTTTTACCACTCGGTGTGGAGGTGTCGTGCCTCCGGGACCACCGGAGCAGTAGACCTATGGTACCCTCCCTCTTGCTGGACCTACACAAGAGCTAAGATAGCCCCTATGTTTTAGGCGGTGCAGAACCTAGCCAGCTGTCATCAGTTGCACTGGATAGTGTGACATTCTGCTTGCCTCTGCTAAATCCCAGTTTTGTCCGGCCTCCGGTACCCTGGATGGAGCTGGTGGGGCTTTGTCGTTCAACCGTTATCCCAAGCAAGAAGCAGCTCCCCAGTATCACTTTCTGACATTGATCTCCCGCGCGGATCTCGATTGGCCTTCGGAAACATTAATTTATTTTATCTCAATTCATCTGCGAGCACACACATACGCATGACCTGTGTGATGGGAATGAGGGGACTCACACACACACGCTCGGGTAATGTCCTAGCATTAGCACAACGGAGCGATCGCGCGTGAAGCCTTCCACTTTCGAGCTTCATTAAATGTCAACCGATATCTGCGTGTCAACGTGTGTGTGTGTGTGTGTGTGTGTGTTCTGTATTCGTTTGTGTCCGATTTTGTGTCGTCATGCGATAACGGCGCCCGTCCGTCCCGCGCACAGACAAACGGTGCAGGTGACAACTGTCACGCAGCTTGTGTGTGCGAGTGGCGCTTGCCGTCATCCTCATCATCTTTTGGAGCAAAATTTGTATTTGATTAGCGTCGAAAACGGGAGCGCCCTGTCGTGTAAGTGTGCGGCTGGGTGACGATAATGAGGGCGAGCGTGTGTGGGACCAATCAGGGAATTGGGGGTGCCACCCCGGCCACGCGCCAACGATCGTTGCACGATTGATTGTGACACACACGGCAATCGTAATTGGCATTAGCCGCAGCGCGTCCCGGTTTTGTACGGTGGTGGTGACAGTGCACACACAAACATACACACACACACACACTCACACTGCTCTTTGGAAGGATAATTGGGCAATCTGTCAATATAGAGCCGACTGTGGATGCAAGCCTCATAACAAAACAGTGCTGCCCTCCGCTCTCTCTCTCTGTCTCTCTTTCTGCGCGTTCTGACAGCTCTGTCACAAGCTCTAGAACCACTCGATTTATCGGTGAGCAAATGTTTACCCTGTTTCGAGTAGTAGTTTGCTTCCTCCCTCCCTCCTCCTCACTCCCTACTATTCCACATCCTTTCCCGCCGCCCGCCCTGCTCCAGTAGTTTGCTCAATTGCTGCTGCTTTGGGCCAGGACCAGGTGCTGAATAAATATAGTGTTTTCGTTGAAATTAAATATTTGTCTGTCACTGTCCCATCTATCATAGAGCGGGCAGCGTCCGGCACAAACAGTCGGACAACTCCAACCATCACCTCTGTGTGTGTGTGTGTGTGTATGTGTGTGTGTGTGTGTGTGTGTGTGTGTGTGTGTGGTGTGTGTGTGTGTGTGTGTGTTGTGTGTGTGTGTGTGTGTGTGTGTGTGGTGTGTGTGTGTGTGTGTGTGTGTGTGTGTGTGTGTGTGTGTGTGTGTGTGTGTGTGTGTGTGTGTGTCTTTTTATTGGAGTTGTGCAAGCGTGTGGCTACAGGAGTGCAACGCTCTCGGTCAGTTTTATCGTCCTCGAGTGGAGATGAGCTTTCTAGAGCGTTCCGCTCCGGCTAGGTCAATTCCTGTGTCGACACCACAGAAATGGGATCGCTACCGCTTCATCTAAAATCGTTCGAATCCGACCGGAATCGTCCGGACTCGTGCCAGGAACCGGCACGTCTGAAATCGTTTGAAATCGTTCGGAATCTTCCGGAACCGTTTGTAACCATCTGTAATCGTCCGGATTCGAGCCTGGAACCGTCGGATTCGTCTGGAATTATTCGGAACCAGTTCCGATTTCAGTCGGTTTCTAACCGTTCTGGATGGTTTCAGATGATTCCGGACTGTTTTGGTTGTACCTACCCGCCGGAACTGGTTCCGAAAGTTGCCAGAACCGTCCGAATCCAGTTCCGATTTTTTTTCATTTTTACCCACCACTACTCTACCACACACGCACACACACACACACACATAGTCGTTGAT
Source organism: Anopheles merus (assembly GCF_017562075.2). NCBI lineage: Eukaryota > Metazoa > Arthropoda > Insecta > Diptera > Culicidae > Anopheles > Anopheles merus. The sequence continues at coordinate 3,864,288 of NC_054081.1, read as the reverse complement.
GAACGATGGGTTTTGGGGGTTTTAGTAGAGCGCTGCAGTTACACAGGAACACCGGCAGCATCCCAGCCTTCTAGATCATCCATTAAAACCAAAAACAAAAAGGACGGAAGCCTAACTGCAACACGGGAGTGGGTGTGTGTGTGTGAGAGAGAGAGAAAGAGAGACAGCATTTTGATAATGATTGTGTACATAACCTCAAACCCCCGCCGGGCTGGGAAGCAGCAGCGGCCGGAGCAGCACCCGAAGCATCATCAGGTGCTCGAGGTGATGGATAGCTTGTTTAACAAACATCTGCACTTAAATTGTGAACCATTGTTTACGTGAAGCAATTATTGCTTTACCTGGAAGCGGCGGGAAAGCTGGTCGATGGGGTATAGCGGTGATGGTGCTACTGCACCTATACGTCAAACACGCTCGCGCCCTCTCGTCTATCAGCGTAATAGTTTTAGGTGTGAAATCGTACCTGCCAAATGGGAGGAAAGAGAGTAAAAACAAAAAAAGCATTAGTTGCGAAGCTCAATTAGAGAACAATTTGTGTGTTGCTCCGATAGGCTTATTGATGGGGCGGTGGATGTTTACAGAAGATCAAATATGTCAGCCAGAGGTGCCAGCTGACGTTCGTCAATAATGTGTGTGTGTGTGTGTGTGTGTGTTGGTCTTTTTTCCTCTCCCAACCCCCACACATCGCCCCATTCCCCAGGTGGTTCTGGGGATTCTGGAAGGCATTTCAACGTCGATAATGATTTGCGGTAAGCGTCCGTTGTGTGCCTGTTTGATCATAAATCGTGCCAGATAAAATCAGACACAAACATCAGCCCAGCGAGCAGGCAGCGAGGGAAAGCGGGAGGTGCCACAACCACGAGGTGCCGATGATGTTGTACGGGTTAAATGTTGCCACCACTTTAAACGATGTCAATTTTAATATTACAAACAAGCAGCGACAGAGGGGCAAAAGGGCAGGGCAAAGATGCCAGTGTGTGGAGTGTTTGGAAATTTAATTTCATTCGCCCTCCTCTCCTTGGACTTTTTCATGTTGTTTTTGGTTTTTGTTTTTGTTTTCTGGTTTTCCCAACCAACGCCATCGTTCGCATACCGCGCGCGGGGGCTTTCAATTATGTGCGGGCACACATTTGCGGTTATCGCTGGCCGGTCCGATTTTAAAAGGACATTCCACCGAGTTGCAACATTGCACGTCCACTCAACAACAACAACAAAAAAATGGGGGGAGATTTCCGGTCACTTCAGTTTTTTTTTCCACCAGCGTTCATTACAATTTCCACTTACAGCGTTGTTTTTAGTCGAATTTACTTTTTTACGCCAGCACTGTTTTTTTTTCTTTCTTTCCTCGTTTTGGTGCTCAGCGATTTAATTCTGGGTTATTATTATTTTTTTGAGTGGTACAGCAAACCAAGAGCGTGAAAAAGGGATAGCAAGAGAACGGCGGGACACTTTTGTGCAGTTTTCCTTCCCTTCATTCCGCCATATCTTCCCCTCAATCAAGAGATCAGAAGCGCTTTTTTTTTTGGTGTTTTAATTCAGACGAATCAGAGAAGTAGAAAGAGAGGGGAGGGAGGGCACACCATTCGCCCGTTCAATCCGTAACTCTCTCTCCCGCCTGCTGCCTTATTGGCCAGATGGCCCCGGGAAGATGGATATCGTTACGATGGCGGCGAGCGGAAATGTATTTCCGTTTAATCAGCGAACCCCTTGTGCCTCGCTGCGGGACACCCGCGAGCACGTGTGTGTGTGTGTGTGTGTTCAGAACGTGGTTGCAACCCATGGGTGGACCATTCACCCCCCTCCCCCCAACGCTGAACTGAGATGGTGTTAATTAAATCCATACCGTACCAATTTAAGTGCACAATCCACCTCCCCCGTCTTTTTTCTTTTGTTGGTGGCATGCAGGGGGGAAGCCATTTGGGATGCAATCGGCACTCAGAAGAAGAAATAATAAAAAAAACGCTCACAGCGAAATGTGGAAAGCGAAACAGCACACACGCACACCCACACGAACAAATATTAATAAAAACACACACTCCCACCAGTTAAGAAGAAATAAAATAAAACAAACTCCATCGCTGCAACCTTCCAAATCCTGTCCCAGTTCCAAGATGATCTGCTTGAAAGTTGTGTGTATGTGTGTGTGTGTGTGCAAACAAAACATTCACTGGCCCGCGTCCCCAGGCCCAATAAATAAAATCGCAATCGAGAGCAGGGATGGTGGTCGTGAGAGTGTAGGCAAAAAAGCACTTTAGATAAGAACACGATTGCATACAAGTGGCAAGACAAGAAGGGATGGTAAAGTAAGGCGAACGAGTGGTGGGGCCTGCTAGTTTTCTGGATCTGGTTCGTCGCCTCGTTGCACCGTTGATGCTGTTGGGAGAAAAAAAAGGCTTATCTGCTCCACTCTTGCATCTGTGTGTGTTTGTGGCTGAGTTTTTGAATTTTGTTCAAATACGCTTCGGCTTGGTGCAATCGCGCTGGAGATGGAGGCAAGCGTGCTGCTGCTGCTGCTGCTGGTGGATTGTTTTAATTTCTTTATCGAGCCACATCGAGCCCTTTTCGGGCAGTAACGTGCGGCCAGACAGACGTGAAAAGCCAGAAAGCAGAATTGAAGTGTGCACAGAGCGGTGGAATTAAAAAAAAATAAATAAATAAAAATAAGCTAGCGCGCTAGCGCTTTCAAGTGGATTTTGTTCGGCTGGTGCCGTGACCAGGATTGGTGAGTGTGATGTTTTCGATGTTCGTTGCGTGTGGATGTGTTTTTTAGGGCGATTTTTGTTTGCTGTTACATTTCAAACAAAGTGAAGCTGCCAAATTTTCCAAAACGCTGTGGAAAAGTTTTTGTTTTTTTTTGTATTGTAGTATTTTTGCAGTCTTGGTTCAAGAGTACATCAGTAATCAGCACTGGGAGTTAGAAAATATTCCAACCAGAGCGTCTTCAAACTGCCATGCCGGAGGTGTGTGTGTGAGTGTGTGTGTGTGTGTGTGTGTGTGTGGTGTGGTGTGTGTGTGTGTGTGTGGTGTGTGTGGTGTGTGTGTGTGTGTGTGTGTGTGTGTGTGTTGTGTGGTGTGTGTGTGTGTGTGTGTGTGTGTGTGTGTGTGTGTGTCTGTGTGTCTGTGTGTCTGTGTGTGTGTGTGTGTGTGTGTGTTGTGTGTGTGTGGTGTGTGTGTGTGTGTGTGTGTGTGTGTGTGTGTGTATGTGTGTGTGTGTGTGTGTGTGTGTGTGTGTGTGTGTGTGTGTGTGTGTGTGTGTGTGTGCTTTCAAGTGGATTTTGTTCGGCTGGTGCCGTGACCAGGATGGGCGAGTGTGAAGTTTTCAATGTTCGTTGCGTATGGATGTGTTTTTACGGCGATTTTTGTTTGCTGTTACATTTTATGTTTTTTTTTATTTTGTACTGTAGTATTTTTTCAGTTTTGGCTCACCAATACATCAGCAATCAGCAATCAGAGCGTCTTCAAACTGCCTTGCCGGAGAGACACTGTGTGTGTGTGTGAGTGATTTTATGCAAATTGCAAGGGATTTTCCCACTTTGGCATTTGCCGCAAGATTTGACCAGGCACATCCCCTTCCCATTACGCTGGGGGCGCCAAATCGGGGCGCATCTTCGTCCCGTCAAAACGTCAGAGATTGATCGGTCGGAATCGATTTCAAACCCCTTTGCGGTGTTTGTCGCTGCCAATAGTGCCAACTGTAAATGCGGCAAAAACCCTTTCAAACCCCCCTGGTGCCGGTGGTCAGCATTTCCGTTTCCTGCCCTTCCGTCCTGTAAAGGGACGAACAGGAAGGGACGCGCGGAAGCACTGTTGCCCCCGTTGGTAACAATAAACGTAAAAGCCACCGCTGCGGGGCACACTCGCACCGCCCGGCACACACATGACCCGGGCGCTAAATGGTTTGATCCCAGCCGTTCCGAGGCCCTGCTTGGCATCTGTTTAACTGGGGAAATGGGATGCGTAAGTCCACCCCTAGCTCTCCTTGCTTTCTTTTTCCTTTTCTTTACACACACACACACACACGCGCGTACGCACACACACGCGTGGTGTTAAAAATCAGCAGCACAGCATTCCTGCACGTTCCCGTCGTTTTTAGTGAAGTTATTTTAGTGCGTGTTTTTACCCCTGCGATTTCCTTTCGCAAACGTCTTTAAGGACTGCCCGCCCGATTAGGAAGCGAAAGGTGCGGGCGAGGAGGAGGGTGGGAGGTTGTATCATCGCGGCAAATACAGCAGTAAAGTGGAATGCCCGAAAGGAGTTCCCCCGGTTCGGTTTGAAATCTGTTCGCTGGTGAAAATATTCCACCCACCGTATTTTCTTTTCTTTTTTTTGCTCTCTCTCTCTCTCTCTCTCTCTCTCTCTCTCTTTCTCCCTAGTAGAACCAAGGGCAGGCAAAGCTCTCCGTGGTTTTATTGGAAGCAAACCGGAGAAGCATTTTTATTCGGTTTGATTTGAATTTTCCGTTTGCAGCCGACGGCCGAAGGGGCAATTCCGGGAAGGGGACTGCAGTAGTGGAAGGGGGGGGGGGGGGTTTAAAGGGAAAAGGATTCACAATTGTTTATTTTCCCCCTCGTCACCGTCATCCCTTCCATTCCACAGGCAGTCCCATTCGGTGCGCGGCTGCCGTTTGCCGCCGCGCTTTTATTGTTCGATTTGTTGCGGAAGCTTTTGTACAAACCCCACATTCAGGGAAGGAGGTGGAGGGGGACCTGTATATGTGTCCAGCATTTTGTAAAGCAAGCCTGAACACACACACACACACACACACACACACACAGCTACCAAGAAATGTAGAGAGTTCCATTCCAAATGGCAGCTTTTCGGCTTCGCTCGGTTGGGAGGTGGTGGCAAAACAAGTACGGGGAGGGGGGGGGGGTTGCAAACCCGAGCAAAAGCATGCCCTTTACAAGATCGTTGGCAAAATTGACGCTTTTATTTCCCCACTACCAACACCCTCCCCCCCTTTTACCTTCCACCTGCCTCGCGCCCACCCTTGGGGTTGGAAAAGCTTGAAATTTGGGGATTGAAATGTTAATATCAACTTCGGCATGTGTGTGTGTGGGTGAGTGTGTACGGACTCGCGCAAAATTTGCATACAGCCGCGCGCTTGTCCCTTTTGCGTCTCGCGCCTCTTTCATCCCATCTCCCCTCCCCACTCCACCACACTGTCGTGTTATTTCAACAATGCATTATTTTATCTCCCCGTACCTGAGCGCCGCTGCCGGACACGTACAAATATACCGACAAGGAGGGGGAGGGGAGAATGGGATGGAATGGGAGTGCGACAGGCCAGAAAAAGTTGTTCACCTCCTTCTCGAAGTACAACAAAAAAAAAAAAACAAAAAATTAAAAAGGAAACAACCGCTCCTCCCATCAGCGAATTGTTTTACACGGGAAAAAATAAATAATCTCCCCCTCCCAGCGCCATCGCCACCCCCCCAAAAGTGGGTGCTTAAAATGCGCGAGTTTTTGTTGGAGGGGTGGAGGGAGGGGGGGTGGGTAGGAGGCTTGCTTTCACGGGCAAGGGAAAACACACATACTCGAGCGGTATGCTTCGCACACCGTTGCGGGTATGTTACAATAAACGAATAAACATTTGCGTGCAAGTGAGCATGAAAACTCCTTTGGCCGGCCAGTTGCTGGGTGAAAACTGTACTCTTTGCGCCGCCCCCACCCACTCCAGGGGGAAGGCGAAGTCTTTGGGGGTGGGTAAATTGGGACGGAAGCGAGCGAAAACGTTTAGCAATTGTGAAGCTTATTGGTCGCGCTTAAGATGGGGAGAAGCATTAGCTTACGTTGGAAGCTTTACAATGCCGATGGAGAAAATACGTAATGGGTTGTACATTGCGTATAATTTGGCGTACAAAAAAACAAAAATCCTTCCAACTGCTTCAGCCCATTTGCATGAATATTGAAACAATTTTGTCCTTATTTTTTTAATTTACTTTTACATGCTTTTTCTGCTTTTTGAAAAAATATTTTATTACATTGAAGGTGCTGTTTCCAAATAAAAATAAAAACCTCATAATTGATCGCGACAAGCGCTCACAGCAAACCTCTCTAGTCTAAGGTAATGCCGATAACGATACCGAGAAAAGACAAACAAACACGCTTTCAAACAGCTCTTTCTGCGAAAGTTTAACCGTGAAAAGACGGCACAAAGTAAATAACTTATTCGAAAAAAAAACTTCTTACTGGAACGTTGTGGGTTAGCAGCAAGCAAGGAAGCGAAAGAAAACGAGCTAATCGCAATATCGAGCTCAATAATTGTCACGCCCGGAAGGGGTGAGAAGCTGAGAAAACTAATTTCCGATAAATAAAAAGATGACCATCAACCCATGAAAAAAAGACAAGTGGAAGGCAAAGTAGTGACCGTACGCATCAGCAAACTGGAAAGTATTCCACTTTAACCTTACTTTTGCCGCTGTTTGTTTTTTCTCTTCAATATTGCTCAAATACAAAAGAAAGCGCAAAGCAAGCGAAGCAGTTAGGGTGGAGGAAAATCCTTTCCGGCTACTGCTGCTGCAGTAGACCCATTCGTTGTGTGTGTACGGGATGACGATGATGTACGGCGGAAAATGACATCGTTGCCCGCGTTTTGTTTTCCCTTCCCCGTTCGCTTGCGTAAAGGGATCATGTGCGCTTTCCCGTTCGGCTCGCTACATGCCCACGTAGCAGCGATTTAAGGTTCGTTCAATTGGATTAGAAAATGGCGCGTGCGAGGAGGCAGGTAGGCCATATGCGCGAAACACTTTTGCAGTGAAACCAATATGTGTCATACATTTTTAAAACTTACTAGGGGTTTGCGTCCTGCTAAAAGAAAGGAGCAAAAATGTGCCCCAGGCTTTTGCCCTCGTTTCGTCATCTCATTGGATTAAATTTCGCTCCATCCGTCGAGCACCGTGCGGTATGTGCACCGGAACGGATGTATCGTCCTTTATTAGCATTCTGATGTGGCTCTTTCCCCTGCCAAGAGCGAAAGGCAGCAGGAGCAAATCTATTTACGGCAGCCAGCGTTCCCTGCCCTGGAATTACTACTTCCCCAACGCAGAGACCGAAATCAACCCATCCAATTGGACTGTTTTTTTTTTCTAACTGTCTCGCGCAAATACCTATGAGTGTGAGCTATGGGGCACATTGGAAACCATTCCACTAAATGATGATTTTAACCGAGCAGATCGAGAACAGTTCGTGTGGAAGCGGGAAGAGGGTTGGAGATAAAGGTCTTGAACAGAAATAAATGTGCCCTATTGGGACGGGGGAGCATCGCGCGTAAAGGTCGGAAATGGGGCCACAAATAGGCGCGTGGCAATATGTCAATCGTGGCAAAGTTTGGTTTCGCTGCGGCAGGGAAAAGCGATCGCTCATCTCACTGCTCGCTAGGTTATTTAAAGAGAGTGAGAGTGTGTTTCACAGAGCTGTCACGCTGATTGAAAAGGATGCACACAACCAATGCACGGTGGAAGCAGCTCATACAAACAACGGGATAAAAAAACATTTTGTTTGTAGAGCTGAATATTTTCTATTGACCAAGGATGTTATGTACTATTTTGACTGGTAAATTACTAAAATTTCACATAATTTGCTACATTTCGATAACGTTTAACGCTTTTGCTACAATTTCATTCTGCTGGTACAGTAAATTAGCTGCCTAATACGTACATTACGACAGAAATGTTAAGTATCATCCATTAAAAAACAAATTCAAAAGACAGTGTAATTATAGTATTATTTACATCTTTTAAGACCTTTCCAATTCTAATATGTCTCCAAAAATTGTCTAATACCTAATCTTACAGGGTTTTCCACGATTAATTGGTTGGTTCATTAGAATTTTTTGGTCCAATTGTATTGATATCCAATCGGAAAATACCAATGAATTATTGGAACGAACCAAAACTCTATGGGAAATGATCAAAAAATCATGGAAACTGACCAATAAACCGTGGGAAACCCTGTATATGATGAAATAAGAGTGCAGTTTTAAAAACTCATAAATCAAAAGTCAAACTCATAAGGCTGCTGTCTAAATTAACTTTGTTCTCCCTTCCAAAATAATATTATTAGAGGAAGTAATATGACCTAAACTTATTACAAACTGATAATTACAAAATATGTTGTAGCTTCTAGAATTGCGCAAAGTGCATCTCGATTTTTGAACACAAGCTTTATAACAAGTCAATCTACAATGTGTAGTACTGGGGAAAACATGAATATACTAAACTCTATAATTGTTACCATGCTGAAGATAAACATTTTATTTATTTTGAGTTTTCTTGTTATATTTTTTTTTCATAACTTTGGTAAATATTTTATAATTAAAGCAAATAAGGCATAATTTTAAATGAAATTACATAACCCTTCCTAAACATTTCTTGAAATATTGTAGTTGAAAGATGCTCCTTCCATTTTCCTAAATAAGAAGGATATGATACATTTCTCAAATTTGATATTTTTTCCTTGCAATCTATTGGGTTTAGAAGTCTAATTTTTTGGGTCTTTCTTAATGTTATAGGATCTACTTTAAAGCAAAAATACTACTGGCATTGAAATCTAAAATTAAAAAAAAAAATTCATCCCGGTCTGCTTCCACTGTGCAATGGTTGGAAAATTAGAAATTGTCTAGTAATTCAATTACAGTTTCTTATAAATGAACTAACAAGAGAAAGCGCCTCCAGTTAATTATACAATTGTTTCTCTTATTACAAAAGTGATGTTGTCGTAGCTGAACAGAAGTTCTGTTTTGTAGTAACGACTTCAAACGTTTCCAATTTGAACTGCTTCGATTGTTTAAATAAACCATTTAACGCTCAAGATGTTTTAAATATTAATGCAATGCAACTCGCTATCAGGAAGTGCTCCCCCCCCCCCCCCCCCTGCCGAAACAATCAAAACATCCTTTTAAACGTCGTTTGCAATGGCCGCTCCTTGCACGATTGTGCCACATCAAACAGAAGGCAAAAGCGGCATTCGACCCCCAAAAGCCTGCGGTAGTGCACTGCTTACGAACGGCCAGTTCGGTCATCTCAGCCACCTGCATCCATCCGGGACTTCGATCCGCCGGTGGCATGTGGGCTGCCCGATCCACGACCCGATGTTCGAGTGATAGCTGTCCAAATAGAGTGGGCTCACTTTATCATCCCAAAAGCACAGTGCGTACGCAACGCCGCCGCACTGCATCGGTGGCGTTCGCTGCAAATGCCGGACCGCTCCAGACACTTTTGCAAACATTGTACTTTTTGTGGGGCGAGGATGAGGCGGGGGGCTGTGGGGGGAAGGATATGAGGGTCGTTTTTAAGCACGCTCGAAAGATGAAAGCATCACCGGTTGGCACCGGAGACCGCGTTTTCGTTTGTTTCGTCCGGCGCTGCCAAACGGGTTCGATTGGTTCGGCGGTAATGGATAGGCTCCTGTCCCGTGTGCGCCACCTACCTGCACTGTGGCTGAGTATGTGTGTGTGTGTGTGGGAGTGATTGGTTTTGTCGCTTAGAATGGCTCCTGGGTAAGCGCTTAATAACCTCGAAATGGAGGCGGTAGCGCCCGACCAGCAGTGTTACAGATGAGAAAAGTGATATATGAACCTTTTTCGGGGGAAGTTCGGAACCTTGTTCCTTGTGTCTTCTGTGGGCGCTTGCATGCATGTCTGTGTGTGTGAGTGGGCTAGCTAATTGTGGCGAACATCAACAACCTTTCGCCCAAAATTTGGGCAACTCGGTTCGATTGTCTGTGACGAGTGTGGGCGTCAAATGGCCATGTGGTCATGCTGCGACGGATGCTCATTTTGAGCACTAAATTCTGCGAAAACGCCTCCCCACGCCACTAAGCGGCGGCAATCGTGTGGTGCGGTGTGTCCGTGTGTGTGTGTGTGTGATAGTATGCAGCTGGAATGTGGGTGGATGTTTGCGCTGCGATAAGACCGTGCGGGAGCAAACCGAGCGAGCACAGCACAAAAATAACTAATAACAAGTCAATAAAAGGGCATCAAAAGCGCTGCTCGCATGCAGTTTAGGCAATGGCAGCGCAGGTGGGGGCAGATGGGGCTTTTCAGAATCGAATTAATTTCAATTAAACAGTCCAACTGCGTTCCCTTTTCCAATGGTAAAGTGTGGTACGGAGGCGATACAGACACCGGCAGCCCCGACCGACGGGGAAGGGCAACAATTGAATGAAATCTGGTCTCCATTACCAGCACCACTTTATCACACACATACAGCGCAAATAGTGGGCGTTTGATGTAACCTTTACCCTCCGGGTGCAAGCGATACATCTCCCGCACACACACACGCACACGCACAAATGGTCCCCTTGCTTGCGGGAAGCATATGTCCACTTGTCCGAGGCCAAAAACCGATTCTTCGCATCATCGAAAAATAATTTATAGTTCAGCTAGAGGCACACCGCACACACGATCCATCATGATTTAGTGGCAGACATTAGCAGAGGACGCTCTTGCTTGCCGCGTCCGACGCTGAACGTTGGCAATGGTTGGCGAGGACGACCCTTAGGCATCCCGGGGAGGGCTCTTTTTTTTTTGGTTGAGAAGATTTTGCCACGATACTTTCATCTTGCCAATAGCTGTGAGTGCGCATAAAAACTGTGCCGAAACACGTTCGAAATGCTGGAGGTCATTGCTGGCCGATCACTTCGTGTTGTGGGGTCTGGGCGGGGAAATTAACCAGCATTGGGAGTGTTCTGTGTAGTGGTGGGAGCTCGGAATCGAACCTACCCGATTCCGATTCCGTGTTCGGAATCAATTCCGGAGCCGATTCCGATGCTGGAATCGATTCCGATTCCGGAGTCGATTCCGGAGTTAGTTTCGGAGCCGATTCCGGAGCCGACACTTGAATCGATTCCGAAGTCGATTCCGGAGTCAATTCCGGAGCCGATTCCGATGCTGGAATCGATTCCGAGTCCGGAGTCGATTCCGGAGCCGATTACGGAGTTGGTTTCGGAGCCGATTCCGGTGTTAAATCCGGAGCCGATTTCGTAGCCGACACCGGAATCGATTCCGAAGTCGATTCCGGAGTCAATTCCGGAGCCGATTCCGATGCTGGAATCAATTCCGATTCCGGATTCGATTCCGGAGCCGATTCCGGAGTTGGTTTCGGAGCCGATTCCGAAGTTGAATCCACAGCCGATTCCGGAGCCGACACCAAAATCGATTCCGAAGTCGACTCCGGAATCGATTCCAGGATCGGGTTCGGCTCCGGAATCAGAACTTGACTACAGAAATGGAATGGTTTGAATTGAAATAAGAAGTGTGGGAAGCGAAATAAGTCCGCGAATCTCGATGTGAATAGATCTTTTACAAGTAAATTTTGGTTTTTTTGTCGCTATCAACACATAGCATCATTGGACCCAAACGCCTATTCCTATGAAGATGCCCAAACCGACTCCGTTTCGAAGCCAATTCTGATTTCGGAGTCAATTGCGATGTCGGAACCGATTTTGATTCCGAAGTTAATTCCGGAACCGATTCCGATTCCGGAGCTGGTTCTGATTCCGAAACCAAATCCGGATCCAATTCCGATTCCGGAGCCGATTCCGGAACTGATTCCGGAGCCGATTCCGGAACCAATTTCGGAGCCGATTCCGGAGTTGGTTCCGGAGCCGATTCCGAAATTGGTTCCGGAATCGATTCTGGGACCTACTATCCGGAATCGATTCCAGAAAATTTCGAAGCTAGCCGGAATCGATTCCGACAAAATCTTCATTTTCCCCATCACTAGTTCTGTGCGAAGCGGTTTGAAAGGAAAAAGGATCGATGAGGGGAATGAAAGAGACTAGAAGAGGCAGTTGATAATTCTTGGGAGCGAAAAAGAGAGAAAATCATCACTCGATACATTCTTTGAAGATAAATGATGTATTGACGATACCGGGTGTACCGAAGAAGCGTCTGCTCTGAATGATGACGACCTCGCTGATGATGCTGCTGCTGCCAATGATGATGATGATGATGATAGAAAAGCAGATGATAATAACGAGCCAGTGCCGGCTGCTTCCGGCTGTGATGTCCCGATCCGGGGGAGGCAAAAATGAACCCAAAATAAATATCCACCTCGTGAGGTCTTCTCCGCTACTCGCGCCTCCCGCACTCCACACCACCGCCTCGGGAAATCGAGAATCGAGGACGGGGCACGTCGAAATCAAAGTAAAACCCCTAGATGAAAGAAAAGTTGAAAAATCGTCTCGCACAAGAAATTTCCCCAACGATGGACGGTTTGCAGGCGCTTGCGATTTCGCCGCTGCTGATGAGCATTAGACAGAGAGGCACTCGGGATGACACTCGCCAAGCGGAAGGGCGCCCTGCATCGGTATTGAACTTGAGCACGAGCGAACAAGCGCTCAGTGGTAGAAAGGCAACCAACAAAAAAAAAAGGAAGAACGAAAGAAAATCGGGAACGAACCGAAGTACCCAGAATCCCAATAAGCGGATAGTGGAGCCTAATAGGATGAGGGAAATTTGTGACTCGTCTAAAATCGGATCAACGTGTGGAATGCGTTCGGGCGGGGCACGGTCCGCTCCCCCCTTCGTTCGTGGGTTTGAAGAAAGGTTTGGCTTTTTTTTTCAATTAAAGCGTTCTGTTCTCTTCACCAGACACATGACAGTTCGCGCAACACCAAAAAAAAAAATGACAAAAAAGGAAAGCAACAACTTTCTGATGCACAGAGCCAGACACACAGGGCACACGAAACACACACACACTGAGGAGCAATTATTTCAGTGCAAGAAGCGTGTCATTTCGATCGTTTAGTCAAGCGGAAGTATGAACAAGCGGCACCGAAAGACGATTGCGCCATCAAGCCCGGGCCGGTTTGGGGCCGGGGTTTGGAGAATGCACTGTGGCGTCCATAATCCGGCAAGGACACTCTACAGACACTCACCCACACACACACACACACTGTGAGAGAGAAAGGAAAGGGCAAAAATCATCCACATCGAGTCGGCCGGTTGTGGCCCGGAGGCTTTTCATTTTTCGCCTTTGTAGTATGGTGTGGAAGGGCTTTGAACAACTGACAAAAAAAAGGTTCGGCTTGTTTCGGGTGCCTCACCGGTGCCTTCAAAAGCAGATTAGTAATGGAGCAGCAGAGTGACAACAGCCTGAACAGCATACATCGACACAAAAACCCTCTCATCGAAAAGTTCGCACTGCAAATTGTTATGATACGACGAATTTCTCACACAAAAATACTTGCCACGCAAAAGCGATTTCGACAAGCGAGACGCTGGGTGTTGTTATTTTGTTTTGTTTTTTGAAAGAGTCTTTCAGTTTTGGGTTCGTTCCGTGGCGATCAAAGTTTGAGAGAATTCGAATGAATTAAGACAGCAGTCATTTCAAACACGCAAAATGCTGTACGGCGAGACATTTTTTTTCTATGAAACTGTACCGTTTTTTGGCCGCCATTTTGTAGAACCTTGAGCAAACTGTGCAGGAGGTGCATCTCTACGTAGACTGTTGCCAGCAGATTGCAATTCCAATATCTTATTACAGTGCCAGTCTTGCAGGCGAAGATTTCACCAAAACACTGGCAGAGCTTGGGAAATTAGCGAGCAATAACTTTCTTGTTCGCTTTTTATTGCAATTTGAGCGCCATGAAAAGAAAAACAACTCATATCAGATAATTTGAAAGCGTTGCTGTTTACATCTTCTTGCCCTTCGTTTGCTTTCATTTCGTGCTTCAAAGTCCACACCACTTGCAAACCATCTCTTGAGGCCTGTTTGAACTGAGCTCTCTATTTCCCACGCGGGTTTTCCGTTCCGATCTCTACGACCTTTTTTGCAGGTGCATCCCCGTGGAAGACGGAAATTGCTTCAACCGCCCCCCCATTTACCGAACACCTTTGACCTTTAGTGTGCATGTGAGGATGTCGAGAGAGAGAGAAAAAAACACCAACACCAACCTTAGTGCTCAATCGCTCCGACCCGGTCCCGGGACGCACCAATGGGAGCCGGGGGAAAAAATCCCTCCACTGGGAATGGACGGGAAAATTGATTCCAACCGATACCGGGTATCGAGTAGATGACCACGGTCGTTATTTTCGGTGCCACCTCGAAGGCAAATTGTCGCGCAAGCTCTTCCGTAGTCCACTACGGCAGTTCGAGTGCGCATCAGGTGCGAAGCCTGATGGGCCTGAACAGAAATGCTTTCGCACGCGCTCGCTTTCTCTCTTTATTTTCTCTCTCTCTATCAAACACAGAGTTAAAAAAGAAGGAATAAAAGAAGGAAAAAAAAACCCCTAGCAAGAGCTCAAAATGTAAGCTACTGTTGCATGACGGCGAGGATTTGCACGCTCGTATCATTTCCATGGAGGCGCATGGTGGCGCGTAAAAAATGGCGCTTCATAAAAATCAAAAATAACCTCGCGACCCCACCCAATCCCATTGCACAGCCGGGCTACTGTACTGTTTGGCGGGGGGAGAGGGGGAGGAGGAGGAGAGGTGGGAAAAATGAAAAATTTGCTCTCGGAGAATTTATCAATGGGATTTCGGGGAAGGCGTTTTTATTATTATTATTGTTATTATTATTATTATTATTGCTGCTGCTGTTGGTGTGCTCACATAACACGCGCACAAAAGGTTCATTGATGTGCGTATTTGTGTGTGTGTGTGTGAGTTTATCATGTTTTGGCTTTCCGCGCTGCACGGACGGGGCAGCACGAAGCACGAGAAGAATTAAAACCCAATGAATAGTCCCATTGATTGTGTTATAAAAATGGCAGCAACAAAAAAACATGGAGAAGATAATAAAAGAAAACAACAATCCAGGTGGGCTTGCAGAGCGCGCGGAAGCAGGGCCCGAGCGAGGGGCACCTTTTGCGGCTAACCTTGAGCCGGTGGGATAGCATGTCCTTATCCGTTCTCCATGAATCTTTTAATTTGACCAACATTATCTGGGCTGCTCAGCCCAATATCGAGACCTTGGGAAGCCATCTTCTTGATGGCCTTCCTATTTGCTTGCGCTAAAAATAAGAAACGTTGTGCATTATTCTATTTCTCTCCGTCTCTCCGTGTCACAGTCTTGCTTTTCTATTCAGTGTAAAATTCTTTCCAGCTTGTATGCTCATTTCCAATTTTAGAATAAAAAAATGGCTCCAAAAATGACAGGCCTGAAGGTTGCCAATTTAAAAAGAAAAAAACATTTAAAACTAAAACCGAATAGGAGAATGAAAGATAGCTCTGGCAGCAACGACAGCCCCCAATACACCGCCCAAGACGGGGCAGCTTCTTGGCCAGGCGGAACAAATCACTTTCCATGCGCCGCAGTGAAAAGAAATTTATAATTAATAATTAAAAATGGAAACTAATAGCTAGCTCAGAGTACTTTTCTCCCTTATCTTGCTTTTACCACCCCCCCTCCCCCCACCCCCTTGCCCCTTTACACCTCCTCCGGTTGGCTTGAGTTCACTTTCACATCATGCTGCTGTGTGAGTGAAAGTGAACGTGTCAATACTGCTTCCGGAAAGGTTTTTTTTTTTTGGTTGCTTCTTTGTTGCTCTTCTGTTTGCTCTCTTCCCAATCGCTTCACATCCTCCCACTAGGTGTCACATTTCCTTGACACCGCTAATGCTATCGAAGCAGCAGGCGGAAGTGCAAAAAAAAGGAAAACAGCACACCAGAACAAGAGCTGGTCGGCCGGCTCGGGGGGGGGGGGGGGGCGTTATTAATCGCGAAATAGCTGCCCGCCGTGCCGCCCATTCCACGGGGGAGGGGGGGGGGGGTGGGAGGCAGAAATTAAATTATCGTAACCGAGTGGATGGGGCGGCACGAGCAGTGCGGCACAGCATCCCGCCCTCATTGCCCCTGTCTTTTGGGTGAAGTTTTTAGTAAAGTTTGTCAGCGCACCCTTCCGCGCCACCCTGTTCGCCGGCAATATTTTGCATCGCTTGCCTCCACAGGAAGAGAAGCATCGCCCAATCATGTCTTCATTGCTGTGCTGCCCCTGCCCGCAACGTCGGCATTGGCTGCCGACGAGAGGTTCGATTTTGTGCGTGCTTTTCTTTTTTTTTCCGTGCAGTATTTTGATAAATATAAACAAGAAAATGCCTCCCATCCTATTCGCCCACTCGTCCCTTGCCAAAACGGCGTGCGCGATGGGAGCGTGGGGCGGACAGTGATGATGGAAAAGAGATTCAATTATCTAAAACACGGGAAGCTCATCTCGCGGGGCGCGCCCAAATTCAGCGCTCGTATCGGCTCCATTAGCCGGCTCACGGTGTCTGGATGGCTTTGTGCCCATAAAACACCACCCCAGGTGCCCCCCCCCCCTTCCTGCTCACATGCTAATCCGCTGCAACAGAAACGTCTCAGCGGCTACGAGGGAGCGCGCGAAAGCGAAATGTTAAAAATCCGGTCCAAAAAGCAAAAAAAAAAATCAGCAAAGTTCGGCGACGGAGCGAGCTGCGGCGAGTGCTTATCGATGAGGTAAGTAATCCCGGGTGCCCTTGTTGCCACTTCGTCCTTTTGCTGCCATCGCAAAGAGTGCGGGTGGGGCTTTCCCTTCCCCGATTTTTCACTCCCATTTTTCGATGGAGATGAAAAATTTAACACTATTTTTTTATGTTCGGCTCTTGGGCACCCAGTTTTCTACCCATCATAATGCTGGAAGATAATACAAAAAAAAAAAACATCCCACAAAGAGCAGACAATTTATTCCCTTCTGGAGGGGAAAAAAAGGGTGCGAACGAAATGCATCACCTTCGTCATCCGCTGCCATTTACACAATGCCATCCGTGCGGGGGCGAAGTGGTATGTGAAAAATAGTCAATCACTTTGTTTGCTTGTGTGTGTGTGTGTGTGTGTGTGTGTGTGTGTGTGTGTGTGTGTGTGTGTGTGTGTGTGTGTGGTGTGTGTGTGTGTGGGAGAGAAGCATAAATAGGCAGCTGCAGCTGCACAAGCAACAGCAGCCGCAGCAACAGCAAAAAAAAAACTCTATTTGTTACTAGCAACGAGGGGTGCGCGAAGCAGCAACATATTTCAAAGCGAGTAAGGCAGGCACCGATCGGGTGACGCCTGTGCATCACGGGATGCATTTTAATAATCGACAGCAACTGCTTCCCGTTTGCCACGGCTTGGTGGAGGTTTTTTGTTTTCGCTCCCTTCCGCGGGAAGCTGTTAAGCAGCGCGTAAACATAAGTACCGATAAGTTGGATGGCAATAAATTAATCTTCATAAGAGCAATGAAGGTGAAGTGCACACCGTGAAGGGGTGTTTTGAACGTTTTTTTTTTCTCTCTCCATTTTTCTACTTCGCTCTTCCAAGAACAGCGTCAAGAAATGTCGTCCCCATCGATGGTAAGGATCGGTTTACATGAATGCGTATGTGTGTGTGTGTGTGTGTGTGTGTGTGTGTGTGTGTGTGTGTGTGTGTGTGTCTTTTTCTTAAATTTCCTGGCTTTAGAAGGGGTTCGAAGGAAAACACAATGATCTGTGCTCGCGCAGCACGATGAAGAACGTTCAACGAGTAGGCGATATGAATCAGTTTAATTTAGATGTTGGTTAAGGTTCGTCGTCTAGTTTTCCCATCGGTTTGTGATAGATACAATGTTGCTCGCTGTAAAATGTGAAATTTTAAGGAATATGATGGGAGATTCGCCTTAAAGAGTCAAAAGGAATGAAATTAGCTTGATTCAATTTAATCGATGAAAAGTCTACATGCTGCTGTTTCGATTTCTAGTATAAAGACCCACCACTCGACGATAGTTAAATTTATTTTTTTATGAGGAATTTCCATTTCATATTGGCTAAATGGTTATCGTTTCCGTATGTTGTTTGGATGAAGTGTACAGCATTAAAATGTCTTCTATTTCTAGGAAACGTTTGGCCTATACCGATCAATCCACACTTTGGTCCTTCGAGCCGGATTTTAATGCATTTAGCTACTTACACTCATAAACTGTCATTCTCTATTACAAATACTTTAAAACTATTAGAATCACATTACAAATTGAACGTTGTGGAAGAAAAAACGGCTCAAAAGTAACCTGTTTTGCGGTCGAGCAGATTTTCTCATTTTAGTCCTTCGAACCGGATAGTGATGAACCAAAGCCGATCGCTAACCTGATTTATGCTCGCAATATTTTAAAGTACGTTTTAAATTATGAGACAAAACTTGAACGATTAAATTCCAAGCTTGAGTTGTTCCCTTCCCTTCCTCTTCCTTCCCCTCGGGCTAATTAAACCCCTTTTCGGAGGCCACTTTAAAAGCCACACGCGCACACAACAGCCGCACAAATGGCGCAGTGTGCCGTGCTGTTCGAGCGGCTGCAACTTAACGATGCACTTGCCGTTACCGCTTTTCCCGCGCCGCGAAGAAAAAGCGCAGACATTAAATTAAAAATATCACCCCCCCCCCCATTCGCTCCATCGCCATCGTGTCCTAATCCTCTAGATCGAGCGCCGAAACCCCGCTATTGGAAATAACTCTTTCCGCCCGGCGGCGGCACGGCCATCTCCTGCCTAATCCTGCCGAACGGGCACCGGAGCACGTACCGCGAATGCGCTTGCCTAACCGTGAAGATTAAGCCTAGCCTCGCCTTACCTCGACGATTGGCGTTGGCTTTCCAAATGCCATCTTCGTTTGGCATTTGCACCGTCCGTTGCATGCTGCGATGGGAACACGATCGAGCCGGTCGGTGGTAATGGGCGGCCGCTCACTAAGAGAGACCATTTACTGCAGCGCACCGCCAGAACAGCCCGCTTGAAAAAACAAAGGGCAATTTATAGGGGCCCTGTCCAAAAAAAAAAAACCCTCACGCCAAGCGCGTCACCATCGCGCGGGCAATGGAAGCATAAATAACACCGCGGCATGGACGGTGGCGAACGAGACCGCTCCCTAACCTCAAGCCGGGCAGCGGCAATTTAACAACGAAATTATGATTTTGCCACCAGCCACAGCGGCTCACGCACTTCATGGCGTCCTAATTCGGCGGCCAATCTCATCTTCATCTTGCAAACCGAACCTTCCTCGTTTCACTGTTTCATTAGCGTTTTTTTAACTGGCTCTAGTTTGCTTTCCGGCGGTTCGAAAATTATGTTCACTTTTCCAATCAAGCCGGCGGATCCGAACCGCAAAACGAAGCCTCGGGCAAGGGGAAAACGGGTACACAGTGCGCCCCATTCGCTTTCAGCTGCGATCGTGCGCGAAGGAATTGGGAAATGGAATGTTAACAAAAAAAAAAAAAAAAAACCTCGGAAAAGCGGGAATTTTCCCCGCGGAGTGTGTTAGCAATTAACGGGAAATATGAAAATGGTAACCATTTGCTGTCGGCGTCGGCGCGCTCGATCGAGGGGAGGGTGGGATTTTTTACTATTATTTGATGTTTTCTTCACGCGCACATTTTCACGCATGGCTGACGGGAGCTCGTTTTGTCGTTTGTCTGGCATGAGGTTGTTTCTGTTTCGTTGCGCCGTGGGTCTTCCTTCGCTTTCCATTTTGTGCCGTGGAGGGTATGAAGCAATTGACAGCTCGTAATGTGTCAAACAATGTGTTTGGAACGCGCGCCATGGGTGGATGTGGGGGGGACGCTTGCCGCATCGCACGCTAATGTGTTGTAACCAGGTTGCTTTATTGGAAAGTGGAGGAATTTAGACTGCGCGAGCACGTGACTCTTGCATTTATAGAGTTTTATTTTTTTTGGGGTTTATAAAAATGGTTAAAAAATTTCAAAACAAAACGTCATTTGCACGTCTTTTGTCTGCCAGAAATGGCGGAAAAGGATGACTTACTTTCATCATTTCTGTATTTTTTTTTTTTTCATTTTGTAAAGAAGATTTATCTAAATTACTGAATTCTCCCAATCAAATCAATACAATCTCTCTCTCTCTCTCTCTTTCTCACTTTCTTTCTCTCTCTCATTCTCTCCTTTTCTCTTGCACATAGCTGGCCCGAATCAAATTTCTAATGTGGTGTTATACAAAAAAAACCAGCAACACAAATCCGTCATCCACATCACCATTTTTCCTTCCCGTTCCACATTATTTGATATCGTTCCCATCGCAACCGTGAGAAATCTACCCCCTTTCGTATGTGTGTGTGTGTGTGTGTGTGTGTGTCGGAGTGGTTTGATGAAATCGTTACAAATTTTTTACACCGCCAGCCACTCGACACACTCGACAAATCGCTCGTCGCAGTCAATAAAGCAGCGAACGAATGCGTTCCGGCGGCGTGACGAAACGGGGCCCGCGGAACGGATCGGACGGATTTGCAGCCGTTTGCCGCAGCACTTGCTTGTAAAACAGTGATCGAAATATTACCATGACGCCCGCGGGCCCCACCGCTTTCCCGGCCTGCATTGCATCTCCCGTCCCTCGGCGGGCGCATCGCACTTCCAATCGTTAGCGTCGTTTTGGGCGTTAAAAAATGGCCCTCCGCACACACGGTTTGACACGAGCTGCTTCAGCGGGCGATGGGATTAAACGGGATCGTTGTGGGTTAGCTAATGCAGTCCTACAGATGTGTGCATTCAGCTGCACCACAATCGGAAGCACTTTATGGCCAGCAGTTGTCGGGCGGCTCGCCCTGCCGGCCAATAAAACGCGGCAAACGTCTTGCGTCGCACGGCTTGTGACGTCTTAATAAGGCATTAAAAGGGCGCATAAAAGGCAAAATATTTTTACACATTTAGCGGCAGTAGTAAAATTCACGGTAAAATATTATCATCCTCCCAGAACGTTCCGTTCTTCTTGCTGGCATTAATTTCAAGGGAAGAGACATTTTCCTACGAAAGCATATCTGTTTTTTTTTTTATTCGTGCCGAGATCCATTTCGTTTGCCATCCAGGGTCGGTCGGTACATCGTTATCAACTTTTAACCACCCACACGGCTTATGATATCTTATGGAAAAAAAACACACACACACAGACAGGCGGACGAGTCCACCCACCAGCCCAATATTGAACCCAAACGGGTACGGGCCTTGTTACGAACTGATAAGCAAAAGTCAATGTCAAATTTCGTCCGCTCATTTGTTTGTTAGCTCGCTTCACACACACGCAGACACACGCGCGCGTGTGTGAGAGAGTTCCTTGCTTGCATCTTACCTTTCGCTTCCCTCTCCCCACAGCCGAGCAACGTTTCTGCGTGCCTCATCGCCGATCGGGACTCGGATATTTGGTGTTTTATCTACCTGCCCGCTGCGCTTTCCACCCTGGCATACCTGGCTTTATTGCACCGTTGTTCTCGTGTCTTGCTTCCTTCCGGTTCGCTGGCGTACTTCTGTTTCGCTTTCTTCGAAATCACTTGCAATGTACGCGCCGTTCCCGTGCACGTTTGAAGGCTCTTTATGATCTTTATTTTTTGTTGCCATTTTCTATGCTAGCTGCTTCCCTGCCATTCTCGGCTGTCTTTGGCTTTCCTGCTCTCCGAGCCGGATGGGGCAACGAAAGAGGGGTACAACAACCCCCGCCCGCAGCCTGAACGTGCCATCCCTTTAAAAGGTTTGTTTCCGATTTTTTTTCTTGTGTGTGTGTGTTCGTTCGCGCAAGGAAGTTTTCTTTTTCCGCTGCTCCTACCAGTTGTGTTTTTCATTAATATCTTTTCCCGCTCCCCCCGTCCACCGTGCACCATTTTTACGTGCGAGCCATACGCGAATGCTTGGCGCCCTTCCGCTCGCAAACAATTGGCAGTTTTCGTTGGGCAGGATATGGAAAAAATCAAACGATGACATACGCAAACGCTCTCGCCCACCGAAGCAAATTTGCCTCACATTTCCCCGTGGGTGGAGGAGTTGTGCGTGTGTGTGTGTATGCTTTTACTTGATGCCCCGCGTGTGGCGCATCGACTTTTGAGGTAAGGATTTTTTGTTTTTTTTTTTTTTGCTGCTGCTTCGACTGAATTTTCACCCGCGGCAGACGCTTAGAATGCTTAAGCGATTCAGCGTGAAGGTGTGTTCGTGTGGGTGTGCTATTTCTTGTTGTTTTTTCTTCTTCTTTTGTTTTGCTTCTGTTTCTAGGGCACGTCCACACCCCACGGTACCACACGGTCGAACGGGGACGGGGGAAAATGCCGGAGCGATTGTACCGATACACACACACACCTTTAGTTGTAGAGTAGAAAAAGGGTCCGCGTGCACGGCCGGAGCATATATTAGCGCCCGGAATTATGCAAAGCAGATCAGCCTTTTTGACAGTTCATTTGTGCGGGCAGACAGTGTCAGTTCGTGGGTGGTTTAACGCTCACTAAACGGTGCGCAGTGTGCTTGCACTATATCATCGTTAAAGTGTTTCGCTTTTGACAATAATACACTGAAGTGTGTGTAGCTGTAAGCGTTGAGGAAAGTCTTTAGTAGACAAACCACTGTTTTCTAGTTGGTAAAGCGTTAAATTCAAAGATCCGCTATGCGTATACGACGATTTCCATATTTCTCGGTGGGTACACCTAAATTGGAAAAATTCGAGCAGCTGCTCGAATTTCGTATTTTACTTCCAATCTACTTAGCTTGAGTGTAGCTATCGAATAAAGTATAGAATGTTTTTCGAGCAACTCGAAAACTGCTCGAAAACTGCTCGAAAACTGCTCGAATGTAAGGATAGAGCTAGTTGGGCTGTGCATTTTCGCACCACTTTAGTGTCGCAAGACAGCGCCAGTCTCATCGCGTCGTAAAACTGGGTAAACCGAAACGTTAAAGACATCCTTACAGCGCCCATTTCCGCTTTATCTATCTGTCGGACATTCGTGCAGTAGCACTCCAGTTTGAGTGCACAATTTATACTCTTTAGCTTTAGCACGTTACCCGCCTCCTCTCGCTCGCTGTTTGCCTCACCCCCCTCCCCCTTTATACCATGCCCAAATTGACCTGAATTCCCGATCTGCTGACACCCGCGGATGGGTTGTTCGTTTTCGCCGCCCCGCACCGTGCTGGGAACATTGACGAGGCGAAAGATTGATGCTCCCCCGAGGAAAGAAGGATACGTGACTCCACTCGTTTGCCTCGTGTATAGCACGCCACCCCTCCCCTCAGCACAGTGCGCCCAAACAAATGGGATCCTTAAGGACACCATCAGCACGATTCCACACCAAAAAAAAAAAAGGGTCACCTTGCCCCTCCATCACATCCCCGTGCTAACAGCGGTGGGTAAATAAAACTGACGCTTCCTTACTGCTGGCACGGCAAGGGGCGTTCGAGGGGGGGGGGGGGAGCACCTCGCACACGTTCGCTGTAAGTCAATAAATCGATCCAATTTCCACCTCAAAATGTTGGTGCGCCATTGCGCTTGCATTCCAGCGCGCTCGCCCGCCCATTCGCGCAACCATTCGCATCAGTCATTCCCCCCCCCCCCCCCCACAAAAAAAAATAAACCTTCCCGAATTGTACCTAGCAAAACGAGACAAGAAAGAAAAGCTTCACCCGAAACTTACCTTGAATTGTTTCCGAATCCGCGCTGTTCCTCCTCCTGTTTGGGCGCGCTTGTCACAGGATGGCAGGACACTCGTCCGCCCCGCTCCCGACACCGCTTCGGCTCAACCACTCACAGACGCCCACCCACCCAACACGCACAAACACACACACTGACACACGGCACGGTTCGCTTTTGACGCGCGCGTGTTGATTCGATTTCGTGCACACGGCGACCTCCTTCTGCGCTTCCCGCTTCTTGTCGCTGGAGCCACACGTCGTACTTACTTGCCCTTCCCGCACCGGGAGCTGCTCGGGCAGGGGCGCATCAAGAGTTGAAATCCAATTATGCTATTATCTGACCAGCCGGGCGCTGGCTTGATTTCGCGTCGGTCGGTAGCAGCGTCAAATTTTACACCGGGCCAGGAGCCTGTTTTTCCATCATTTTCTTTTTTCTTCTTCTCTTCGGTTGGCGCTGCCGCCACGCGCTCCGTAGACGCGGGGAGCACTTTTTTTTTTAAAACGGAATTAAAACGTTACACGAAAACAAACGAAAAATCATTTGAAAAAAACCGAGCCGGCGGCCCCAGCTTGATCACATTGCCTGGATGGAGGAGAATAGGAGCAGCAGATGTAAACGATTAGCGATAGCTACGCAGAGAGCAAGGACACCCCCCCCAGGAAATGTGTTGCACTTTTGGGGTCGGGTTGGGTTTGGACCGTTTTCGATTCACAATTCAATGCTGCTTCCTGCTCTCTCTCTCTATCACTGTGGTGAATGACACTATGATGAATTATTGCAACGTAGACAGTTTGGCGTGGTCCAGGCAAGTTCGGTTGATTGTTGCTGCTGTCGCCTCGTCTCCCTCCTCCGCGTGCAGCCACTCGGCGCCCGTCCCCGCTCGGTACGTTTGTGGTTTTGCCTGCTTGGCAAAAGCAAATACGCTCACTGGTGTTTTGATGTGGGAATTTGTCGCTTCCCGCACGCACTTTTGCACTGCCAAAAAAAAAAAAAAGCACTCGAACACTGTTCACACAGTTTCACGCACGGGGATCAAACAATTTTTGGGTTTTCTCTGCTCCGAATCAATTCACGAGTGCGTGACTTTTTTTAAAATTATTTTTTTTTTAATATTTTGTTTTGCACTATTTTTTTTCTTCTCTCGTTCACAACTTTTCCCACTCCCACTTAAGCACCACTTCGTTTTGATGATGTTCGGCGCATCGGCTTAAAATAACTCACTACACCTTTTTTTCCCTTTTTGCCGTTGCTGTTGGTGATCTGAACGGCAAAAAAGCACACACATACACAAAAAAAAAAAAAGAACAAAATTCGTCGTATTCCGGCAACACCGTTAACAATGCAAACGAGAGCCACACGCACCACGAATGTCAAGGAAAACTGTTTTCTTTTCTCTGTTCTCTATGCTGTGAAGCAAATAATACAAGAATAATACGATGAAGAAGATGTAGAACATTGCGACGGTGACAAATAGAAGATGAAAAAAAGACAAACGGCAGGGAAAACACACATTTTCTTGCCCTGTCTGCCGCTGCCCGTACAAAGTGAAATGAACTCTCTTAAAGCAAAAAAATAAAATAAAAAAGGAAAGGCCGGCCACTACCATTACTACCAAAAAAAAAAAAAACACTCCTCTCGCACCCTCCTCGTTTTGGGGTGTGGGTGGTGAGAATGGTTCACGCGTGTGTGTGTATTTTTCCTTTAAAAAAACTAGAAACTCGTGAAGGCGTTCACGCGCGCGCGCTTGCAGTTCCCCCGGAACGGTTTTGGCGATTTTAGAAATATTTTCTAGCGCGGGGTTGCGTGGGTTTTTCGTTTGCTGTCCCGATTTGTCATCCAGGCTTCTTGCAAGTCCCATTTTGTGTTGCCTTTGCGTACTTCCAGCGCCATAATTAGGCAAAGTGCCGTGACGATTGCTTGCCGTGCCGCAAATCGGGGCCACCAATAAGCCACCGCACCGTTGAGACGTTATGAACTGCACTGAGCCGTTCGAAGGGACGCTGGTGGCAGGTTTCCGCTCGCTGCAGAAGAACTACAAAGCACAAACGCAGATCGGAACGGGAAGTAGAGAAGCAAATGGGAGCAAATTTTAGTCTCCATGCCATCGCTATTTGTGCGTGAAGAGCACTGCAAAAACCAAACAAAATGGGTCCAAACGAGACACCAAAATATAAACAAATGTATGCTCGATTCGTGACACGTTTTCTTCTTCACCGCAAACAAAGGGAAGGGAAATAGAGCCACACGCCAAACGGTGTCACAGGTTTGCTGGCTGGCTGGCTGACTGGCACGTGCTTTTGGGCTACTTCAGTGTGTTGGCGGGGGTTTTAAAGAGATTTTTCCCCTTTTTACAGGAGCACGAAGTTTCCTTTGCCATATAAACAGATTTTTTTTTCATAAAAAAAAGAAATATCCTCTTGAGCCAGTCAATTTTTTGGGATTGCAAATTTTCTGCAACTCAAGCTTGCAACATTATTTTTTAAAACGCTTCAATTCGCAACGCACAACATTCTATGCCAAGAAATAAATTGTTTTAAAAATATAAAATCAAACGTCACTTTGCTTGTAAAATTTGCTGTGCAAAAATCCGAAAAATAAAAACTTATTTTTGAAGGGTAAAAACAAAAGCGTATACAGCGCTTCCCCTTCCTACGAGAGATAGTAGGATAGCGCAAGGACACAAAGGACACACTGGGGGAGCGCGAGCCGCAAAACCACAAACGTCGCGACACACACACACACACACACGACTTCACGCTACGGACAGGGAACGGCGGCGAGTGTTGACGCGCTGGGAGGGCGACGAGGGGCGCCTTTTGATAGTAGTGGATCCGTGGCCCGAGCAGGACATTTTTGATAGCAGAAGTAGGAAGAGCGATCGAAAAACGTGGCCGCTATTTCGTTTGGTTTGTGCAGCCAGAACTGCAACTGCACAAACGGAAAACAACACAAACAGCACAGATTTAGCTGCATTCGAACGGGTGCGGGTTTCCTCGACACTTCACAATTGCATTTGCTCAGTTTCTTTCTTTGTGTCTTCTTGTGCTGGTTGTTGTTTGTTAGCAAGACCCTTGTTGGTGGTCAAACGAACAGCACTGCACAGCGATTTGCATTTTTTTTTCTGTTGCACTTTCCACGTGCGTCGTTTGCACTCTTGGCGACAAAAAAAGAGAACAGCATCCGGCACCAACACCCACACTCACAGACACCAGCTCGAAACACGTGCTGGCAAGATTATGCTGGCCAGTTTCTTTGGCGCGTTGGCGCGACACTTCCGGCAGTAAACCATTTATTTATTATTTTCTGTTTGTTTGCCCGTTGCACGTTTGATACATTCACATTGCATTAATTCTTTTTATTAATTCACTCCAAACTGCACGGCTTAGCAACGCACCAACACGCACCAGCTTTGCCGGTTTTTGTTTTGTTTTCATTTTATTTTGGCAAATCAAAACACTGCACTGCAGGCAAACCGTGAGTTTTCTTGGGGGGAAAGAGAATTCTAACAACAAAACTCACACCGTTTGTTTTGTTTGCTGGCTTGTTTGCCTGTTCCACGATGCCGAAAGGATACACTGCGCGCTTTCGTGCGATACAAATCGTACATTAGAACATTTGGCACACACGCTAGAAAGGACCAAATAATCCACGCTGACGCACGCACACACCCACACGCACACAAACTAATACACACCTTCCACACAGCGGAGAGGGAGCAAACGCCACGACAGTTTCGTGCTGACTGAGCTGCGTTCCGGGCTGCCCACTGCGACAAACCCACCATTTACTCACACACAAGCAGCGCGTTCGGCGGCTACCCCGTATGCCCTCGGTGCGGCAGTAAACGCGTGTGTACAGCGCGTGAGGCTGTTGTTTCACGGGGTCGAAGCAAGCGCAAGCGTGTGTGCGAGAGAGCGGTCGTCGGTGCGGACGACCGGGAGGGGGGCCAGTTCGTTCTGTTGCGTATACACCGAAGCGCTGCGGCGACGCGCGTGAGCGAACCGAACCGAAAGCCGAACCGCTCGAAGGGCCCGAAACTCGAATGCCCGAGAACCCGAAGCTGCAAATGCTGCCCTTCGCACGCCGCCACCGCCGGCCGACCGACCGCACCGGGCCGTGGCCGGCGGTGCTTTGTGCCGCAACAACACCACGCGTACCGAACTGTGTGCCGGTGATGACGGTGGGTGGACAAATTTGCTGTGGTTTTGCTTGAAACGAAATGGGCAACAGCATGCAAAAGAATTGCACTTAGAAATAGGAAAATGGGAAATGAATAGACAGAGAAATAAGGAGAGAGAGAGAGATATATAAATAGAGAGAGAGAGAGAGAGAGAGAGAGAGAGAGAGAGAGCGAGAGAGAGAGAGAGAGAGAGAGAGAATGAGAGAAAGGAAAAGAGAAACAGAACAGTTAGCAGAAAAAAATAACTTCCAAACTGTCAAACCTGATCGCTTAACATCATACAACAACAAAGTGCAACAAACAAATACAAAACACTTACAATTAATAAAAACATGAATATATCAGACATGTGATAAACGATACATAACATTTCATTAATAAAAAAACAACAAAGAAGTATAAAAACAGAGAAAGGAGAAAAGAGTTACAGAAAAAAGGAAAATACTAAAGTTAATAATAAATAAATAAAGAGCAACATTTGAAGAGATAATGAATGATAAATGCGTTGCAAACAAACAGAGCGCCCTCTCCCAATTGATCACAGTAGAGATACAAGTTGTGAGCAAACTTCACAAAACCAGATTTGATCTCTTTCCTTGCGTTGTACATGACCAACCACTTACGCTGTGCACTATACGGTCACCTCACGCGTTTGATGCAAACATGGCAATAAAAAGATAAGCCTAACGCTGGGAACGATTTATAGCTTGCTATCGATACATCGACCTGCTGGGTTTTGTTTACAGTTTGAATTGGATTGTTTTATTTTTTTCTACACAAAAATATATTTTTATCAGTTGAATATGTCTGAACAAGTTTCATGTAGAAGAAAAATTAGTTTCTACATTTATCTTTAGTATAATTTTTTTTACCCCGTTGCGATTGTTTTGTCCCTGCATCCCTGCATAGTACAACGGCATCGTACTGCCACAGACAATGAAGCTGCGATACAGCGGACAGTGCGAAGACGCTGTGTGGATGGTTTTGGAAAAGCATCGACCGGTTTGCCCTCTTCGCTTCGCGCTGCCTTTCCTTCCCCAGTGCGTGTGACCGTAGCACAGCGGCTATCGCCGAAGTCGAGCCGAAGTTTGACATGCGCGTGCCTTGCGAGGATCTCGGTGTACCGTTTCGGACGGGGCATACACTCTGCCTTGACGTTCGGACACGAGGAACGTGTGTTTAACGCTTACTGTGTGACACGGCCGTGTCCCGTTCGGTGCGCTCCAGCGCAAACAGAGAGTGGATGGATGGAAACAGAGATAGGAACAGAGTGAGTGAGAGAAAGAGAGCGAGAGACGTGGCGTATAGCTGTGGAGCGAACTCTGGGTAGCTAAATGGGTGAAATTTTGACCACCGTCAACCAGCACGGATGGCCACGGTGCGCCTCCTCGGTGCGCAACAAAACGTGCCGTGGCATGTGTTGCACGACTTTCTGTCGCACCGAACCGGATTGTACCGCGCGCGCTACACCACGATGATTATGAAGTTGTCGAAGGATCGTGTTAGAGTCCCTTGTCTGGCGGGCGGTTAATCTTTCTCCGCAGGCTAAGACAACGGGGCAAAAGAGAATATGGAAAGAAAAAAATGTTCTCGCACACACACACACGAGACCTTTTTTATTATTTCCTGCGCTCTACTCCGGTTTGGCGATTTGCGCGACAGCGTTGCCTCGGCTTTGCTCCGTGCAGAAACGCTAGTACGATACATGATGGTTGGTCCCTGCTTTTTACACCTCCGGGGCCGGCAGAATGGATTCCGCGCGTGAGGGGTTAATTAAAACGAGTTTTTATTGTATCGCAATGGCAGGTTTATTTTATTGGTCTTCTTTTTTTGTACGCTGTCTCTCTCTCTCACACACGCACACACTATTCTGTGCGTTGCTTTGCCCTTCTTCGTGCGGGCTTAGCTTAGGTTTGCTTCATGGCTTAACGCACCGAAGCTAACAAAAAAAAAGCGCTGGAAGCAAAGAAGGAAACAAAACACACATTCGCACACGAGACGGCCCTGCGTGAGACTGCGCCAGGAAGCATGTGTAAAATTAATCTCCACAACGCGTTTGCACCAAGCGTGTGCTCTCCCTGTTGGCTTTTGGCTTCTTGCGGTCCCGACTTCTTGCGGCACACTCGAGGCAATAGTGCCTTGCTGCAGCCGCCCGTTCGCGTAGATGCAGGCGTGTTAAAAAGAAAGAGTAAAAAAAAAACACACACACGACAAAGCAAATAAATGAAGAACCAAACAAAAATCAAACCAACCTGCAACCTCTTGCCAAGTGCTGCTGCAACTTGGGGTGCTGGGAAAGATATCCCCGTTTTGGTCACACCCGTGTAGAGTGGGTCGTAAATAAAAAAGCCAACAGCAAACGCACAACAAAAACGCGAAACCACACTGCGTTAGCGTACGCAGGTTCCGAGCCTATATCTTATCCCGCCGCATTCACTGCATCTTGTTGTAACGCGAAACGAATGCGAACACGTAAAGATGGTACAGACAACGAGCCCATTTGTTTGTGAGAGAGAGAAAGAGTCCATCATGGCCCTGATATCTAGTGGTTCGATTCTGCGGCAGTGGTAAGGACCTCCTCCCGAGGGCGCGAGTCGGGTGTCGGCTGTAATTCGAGCGCGCACTGTGTGTTGGACTGTAAAATTGGTTTCTAATTTTTTGTTCGGCTGACGATCCAGAACCTTTCTTTTTTCCCACCACAAAAAAAGGCCTGGAACGGACACGCCTCCGCGTTACAATGGGTATGGCGCCGAGGCGAGAAAGCGACAACCGGAGAAAGGGCCAGCCGAAGCATGGAGCTCAGATCAGGCCTTTTTTTCGTTAATTCTTACCCGACCCACTTCAATCATCGGGAAGGGCTCGTACATGGTGACAAGTGGTGCATTTTGGTGCATCCAGATGAGGCCGATCGTTCCCTCCCGGGCTGTTTTACATAGAAGGCGAGAATTGAGCTGCTCTTTAAATGTGAAAAACAGATTGATTCTTTACAGTTTCCTTATATAGCACATCGCTCCCAAAGAGTTGAATATTGTATTAAGTGGCATTGAAGATACATCGTTACTCCGGGACGGCCTGAAGTTTGTGACTTTGGACAGTGAATGTTTCTGCTCATGCGGGCTATATATCACTCCCATTTCCCACAACCCACAAATAATCGCAACAGTCACCGAATGGCACAAAACAAAACAGAAAACGCAAACAGATCGACAAAGTATCGTGTTGCACATAAAAACTGATGTCCATAAAAACACACAAACACACACACACACAAACACCTCCGTTGCATCTTCTCACGCCGCGATGACCACGAGGGCGCTAGTGAAGAAGATCGCAAAGCCGCAAAACGACACCAACACGCGCAGATTTGACCGATCGGACGCGCGTAGTGTGTGCGCGTTCGCTTTTGACACCTCTCTGTGCGAACGGTCACTCACCTGATCGGTGGAATTGAAACGCTTCATAAATCACAACAAGCTGACGAATGGTCAGTTTACGGTCGCCGATAAAAAAAACTAACAAGCTATCATCCACACAGTCGCTCTCCGGTGACACCTGGGATCGAGTCAGGGTTTGGATATTAACTTGCAGGAGATCTGATCCTGAGTACTGGGCTGATGAAGGACAAGGTGGATTATCTTGATTAAGTTCTGCAACAATAATGTGGTTGTATTTTGTGCGAGAATAAAGAGAATTCGATTCTCAGGAGAGTCATTCCAACAGTGAAGTTTATCAAGATCAGTAAGTGTTTTGTTGCATTATATTAGGTGGTTTTTATGTGTGAAACAATAAGATGACAGAAAATCACACAAACACAAACACACACACACACACAAAAACACACACACACACACACACACACACACACACCACACACACACACACACACACACACACACACACACACACACATACACACAAACTCTCCTCACCATTAGGTTTTTGGTGGCGAGATTTGAACCTACGCCTCTGAGCATTTCCGTTTTATGCATGCTGCTGTGAACGATTTTACTATCCAGGTGGCTACTTAAGATCCATTAATAAGCGGGAATAAACGATGCAATGGAAGCAATTACCTCCAGCTAAGTTTGACAACACAATCAGCCTCGCTTCATAAAACTAAACGCTTCAATTGATTTTGTACAATAACCCATGAAAGAACAATAAAAAAAAAACGAACACATTCCATCACATCATAAAGCCAAAACGCTACAAGCGAAACATTTTGTTCCCAATTTCCCGGCGCGCTGAGATAATCGGTGCATTTGTTTCTTGCCGCCCTCCCTCGATGCCTGAAGAACGTTCCCCTTTCCGCGCCCAGCGCGGGCTGTGAAACGTAATCTCCGCGCGAGGGAACGCGCGATAAACGAGATCCCGGGACGGCAGTTAGCGGTTGTGTGACAAGGCAAAAAAAAAAGAAAACCATTCGAAGGACTGATCTTCCGAGCCTCCGGTACGGCCCTCCAAGGTGTCGAATTGAGCAATTACAGTTACAGCACAGAAATCGGAACCGGATCGGAATGGTTTATTGCGCGAAGGTATCGCTGTACGGCGCCCTCGAGGCCTCTGCCCGCTATCTAATCATCGCCGACGATTGCTTCTTGCTGCTCGCAGCAAACAACGCACATCCGGGGATGCGCAGGCCCTCGGAATCGGTTTTGGGCTAGGTTTATCAATCGCTGCACAGGCTGCAGCGTTAGGCGGCTGTTTTTTTGTTGTTGATGAAATGTTCTCAACTGCGCTCTCAGCAACGATTCTGGAGAAAGAAAAGAAAACACACACACCCTGGAGTGTGCAGCAGGGGTGTCGTAAAACATGTGGCCGTATACGACGACGACAACAACCAAACGGATCTTCAAGGAGAAATAGAGCAGAAGAAGAAGAGGAAGAAGTAGAATAACATGAATAAAACAAAATATCACGCAACATTCCGTGGGGTGCAGGGCAGCGACTGCTGGATCAACCGGAGAAAACTAAAGTACACGGGAGAGATCAACAACACTCGCAGACAAACCTTGGGATGAGTTGGGACGGAGGAGAAGGATGCCACGGGACCGACACATGTGGCCGCGGTCTGCTTTTCGCCCAGGACCGCAACCTTCCCGGGCCTGGTCTTCGTAGAAAGAATCGGATCCCGGGACCGTATTCTCGGTGTGCACGGTGTCCTAGCCTGCGCGACAGCCGTTCGGGGTGGTGTCGTCGGCAGGGTCTGTGTTGTCTCTTGCTGCTGTTGTTGTTGTTGTTATTTTTCCATCCTTTTTATTCTGTTTCCCTACGCCTTGCACTCTTCTTGCGCAATCGAATGCAGGGTATGGGTGTGTTTGTGTCTACCGTCAGAAATGCGTCCTTGCGGGGCATTTGGGCCCGCTACAGAAATGAATGCAGAGAGCATTCGTTGTCTTGATGCCGTGGCAGTGTGGTAAAGCGGACATATAAATCCTTTGCAACGCACCACACGCTCTTTCCCGAGACATTGTTTTTACCCTTTTTTCGGGAAAGTGCCGGGACGCAGCGGCATCGCCTGTCTGGAAGATGCCTGAAAAACACACGAGCAAGAGGAGGTAATATAAACAATGATAGCCAAACGATTTTTTTTTCCTTCAACAGTTGTGGGATACTTGTGTCACTGTTAACGCTTAATGGCAGGCACCAAAGACTTGTGTGCGACTGTGGTTGCTGTGAAGATCATTCAAAATTTGTTAGATAGTTCTTAAGTTTCTGTAGAATTCTTCACATTCCTTACAACCGGTGGCGTAATCGTTTGGACCCCGCTTTAGTATAACACTATATTCTTCTCTCCTCCCCAGTCCAGGCTCATAAATCGGCGCTGTACGCTGATAAAGAGAGTGAGCGGCCGTCAGCTGGTGTCAATTGGCCGTACAAAACGGAGGTTTTCAAACAATCGCACAGTCTGGTGGAAATGGGAGAACGAAACCGAAACCTTCGCCCCGAATGTCCTTCTGGTTAGGTGGGACCTTGCACCTCTATTCCCACAAGCGACGCCTAATTGAAGCGAGATCCTCCTGCTTTTGGGCACGGTGATTGATTCGATTCGTCGGGTGGATTGTGTGAGCGACACCAACGAGCCCAATCAGAGCCTGTGTGTGTGTGTGGCCGTGTCTCACGGGACCGTTCAATCAACTGTGGATGAAACTGTATCGATGCTCGGGTTCTTGGGTGGCTGGACAAATTCCAGAGTAATGTGAATTGGAGCGAGACATTCAAAACATCTTTTGAAGGAGGTCATGTCCAGATGGCAGAGATGCACACGACACGGAACACTTTTGGAGACATTTTCCTTGGCGGAGTCTTCTTCGGGGTTGGGTTCTTATTGGAGAAAAGCTTCACTCCAGGCGAGCCTAAAACATTGTTAACATCCTACGAGCACATATGCTCATTGTTGTCTGCGTGCTCATCAGAATAGCTCCAAAGCCTCATAAAGGCCGCTGTATGACGCCTGCGGGCATCAATATTTGAACAGTTAACGGCAAGCGGCAAATCCACCGGCCAATAACTAAGCGAACCATCCGGTCCGGGCAGATTAGGCAAAGTGTCGTTCCGTTTCATTGCTTCCCTTCCCATCGCCGTGGTGCTGCGTGGGTAAGGTAAGAGAGAAAGGGAAGAATGTTCTCAACCACCATAACCGTACCTTACCGAAACTTGTCTCATTTCAAAGAATGTAAAATCAATCGAACAAGCGCTCATCCTTTCCAGCGCCGGCAGGTCGCGTGCCAGGGGCAGCTTTCGCGGCTTACTCGGGCCGGTAAATTGCGCGGTTGTTCAATTTTACTGCCCATCCCTCCTCCTCCCCCCAAACCTCCCAAAACATGGGGCTAATTATTTAGGCACTGCGCTCCGATTCCGGCCACCAGCTTCCGCAACCGGCCACCGTTGTCCCTTTTGCTTGCGCGGCGCCGTTGCGAAACTTTTCTCCGACGAGCGGGTTTATGTACGCCCAAACTGGAGTTTAGCCTACCGGCGGGGCTAAATCTTGATGGCTTGCTTTACTTGTCTTTCTCTCGTTGGGTGTGTGTGTGTGTGTGTTTTTTCTTGCTGTTCGTTACTTTCGTTCGTTAAGCGCGAGTATGTGCGGGGCACAGCGGACGATGAAGACGACGCCGGGGCACAGTCCGTGAGCCTTTCGGTCTCTTTACGATCGTACCGGGACGGAACTATCTTCATAACCGTAACCATTACCGGCGCGCAAAGTCTTAAGGTAATGGTGCAACTTTTTCCCTAGGGTCATTTGATGAGGCAAAGGTATGTGTGTGTGTGTGTGGGAGTGATGCGAACTTCCGAAAAACCCCTGCTTCGGGCGCACGGTTACGGCTCTGCCCTGTGCGAAGGGGACACATAAGGTATATAAATATATCAATTCGTCGCCGCGTATGGTTAGGCTTGCGTGGAATGCGGGTGGGGGAGGACTTTTCCGGATCTGTAGCTTGCCCAGGAAAACACACACAAACAAGCGTGCAAGGTCGAGCGTGTAGCGTTAGGCCAACTAAATTACACCGCCAGGAGAAGGTTGCGCCGTTAGAAAAAGTTTGAAGAAGACGAAAAAGTTGTCAGTGTGTGTGTCTGTGTGTGTGCCGAAAATCCAAACAGAGCCTGGAGATGGAGCACCCCGCATGCATCCTTTCTGCGGGTGGGAGGATATTGAGTGTGAATTGAAAATAATTGGAGCCATTTTCCTGTTCCGTTTCGCGGGAGCTCGGGATGGCTCGCCGTGTACATCAAACCGTTCGCAATCTGCCTGATAGCCACCAGCAAACAATGTGGCTGTGGTGGTGCTGCTTTCCAAACCCACAGCTCCGCAGCCTGATTGCATTATCCCTGTTCCGAACATTAATTTTAAATTACCTTGTTCGAGCTGGTGGCGGCGTTCGCGCTCAGCAAGATCCCGGTCACGGTCCCACCCAAGCGTCCAAGTAACGAGATAAAGGGCAAGCGTGAGGAGATCAAAAATTGGGTTTTTTTTACTGCTTGATTCGAAAAGAGCAGAGCCAAAACACGAATCCGCCTCTGCCCGTCTTTATGACATCTATAAAACCATTACCAATCGCGTATGCAGATCGGGTGGGTGGGCTTTTCTTCCCCGTGTACTTAAGTACATTACTGTGCGACTGTGACCGGGGAAGGGAGGGCACGCGAGCGCCATCTGGTGCTGGCAGCGGCAGCCAAATGCCAGCCCAGAACCGGCACGGTAATGATCTCGCGGGAGTGCCCCAATAAACAGCAAACCGTGCGCGAATGGAAAATGGAAAATTAGGCATGTCAGTTTTTAAGTGATTAAACCCGAACCAGACGTTTTGGCCGTTTCCCACCCGCCGGGTCTGATGGCGGCAGCTGCAGCAGGCTTGGACGGAGTGAATAACCGTGTGAGCACGCGGAGAATGTCACAATGCTGCGCCCGGATGGATGATGGATGTTGCTGTGCATTGCTGCCATGGGTCGCGCGCTTTGAAGCTCTGAAGCTGGATGATGATGGCTTGGCTGTTTTTGTTGTTGTTGCACTTAGTTCGCGCGAAGACAGTTGCCATCAATCGCGCTCACTTGCCAGCTGTTACTTTAGTATGCGACCGGCTACGCCACAAGAAGCGGTGGTGTCACTGAGGACTCCGCCCCAAACGTCCAGAACCGGACCGGCGTTGAGCTGCGGTTTTGTGGTGGAGTGACATTCCACAGACTGCACCGCAGCTCCCGCGTGGCCCCGCGTGATGGCAAGCAGCGCACAGGTACAGGCGGTCGCGGCGTGTATAACCTGAACCGTTTTAAATTAGCCTCTGCGCCACTGCAGCCCGCACTCGCATGACAATGTGGCCCCAAGGTTGTTGTTGTTTTTTTTTTTGTTCGACTCGCTCAGACTACCAGATAAGTGCAGCCCCGGTGTGTGTATGAAATTTCACTCCCGATACCAACCAACTGACGCCGGTGCGTAACCGAACCGGCAGGCGCGTCAACGATTATTGGCGGTGCAAAGGCTGAACTGGACTGGTTTCGGAGCAACCGTGCAACCGTCCGGTGCAATTAACCGGTCACTCGCGCTGCACTAATTCTAACGGTGCGCGCGTAATTTGTGTGGGGAAGGGCTCGGGCGGGACAGAAACAACGGTCCCCGTTGGGTTAGGAACCGATCCGGATACATTGCACCGCGAGTCAATCAATGCAGATGCAGCATGTGTCTGTGTGCTACAATAAATGCACCTCATAAACCGGGTGCGGCAGATGAACGGGTTCGAGCGAGATGAACGTGCGTGTGTAAACGACGCGTCTGGTACGTTAGCGGTCATTGGACGAAATAATTTCATTGCGAATGCATAGGAGATTCGCTGCGGCGCTTTTCTGGAACGGGTTGCGACACGTCGTTGGAGAAGTTTTGCGTCCAATGGCACTTTTAAAACCGTTCCAAGATATTGAGATCTTTATGAGTAACGATTCTTCTAACTCTCGGAGGCGCTCTCAGATATCCTAGAACGCATTCTTTGGAGACACTTCAAGGATCTCTGTTCCAAGATATTAAGATCTTATGATTCTTCAAGTTCTTGCTGGAGCCCTGAGATGTGCTCAAACGTCTTTTTTATATATTTCAACAATATTTATTTTGAAACATTACGATATGTATGATTAATGATTATTCAAACTCTTGGAGGATCTCAGAGATATCCTAGAACGTCCTCTTTCTAAACATTTGACAGGATATTTGCTCGAAGATATGTAGATTTTTATGAGTTATGATTCTTCAAATTCTTGGAGGTGCCCTGATATGTCCTTGAACGCCTTCTTTGGAGATATATCAAAAGATCTTTGTCCCAGGATATTCAGATCTCAATGATCTTCTCTTTGAGAAGCCCTAAGATATCCTGGAACGCGTTATGTGAACATTTTCCAGAACATCTTCTTTGGGAATATTTTAAAGTTTATTTGTTGCAAGATATTCAGATCTTTACGCGTCTTCCTTCTTTAAGCTCCTGGAGGAGCCCTTAGATGTCGTAATATGCCTTCTACGAAGATATTTGCATGATATTTGCATGGCACTCTTTTAGTGACATTTATAAGCCCGGTACTACGGCGGTTGAATTAGCTGCCCGTATCCGCACAACAAACTACTAACTTGCGCGTCCTGTGTTTATATGCATATCTATATGTATAAGAGCAGTTTCAAGTTAGCTATGCAGTCCCTTGACGATAAACATTAAACATCTCTGTTTCATGACATTCAGAATTCTATGAGTCTAGCTTTTTCAACACCTCAGGGCTTCTCCAAGAATTTGATTCGATCACTGAAATAAATTGTAAGAGTTGGAACACCCAACTGCCCTCAAAAAATCATAGTATCAATAGCCGTTCTTTGAAGGTCTGATCATCAGTACATGAATTGAATGTTTGTAATGATAAACTACTACAATCTGACGCAATTGGGGCCTGATTGACAGGAATTCTCCGTGGTCTCCGATCATGACTATCTGTGGTGACTACCAGCCATGTTCAAAGAACCTAGAGGCTGTGGGATGTGAACCAACCTTGAATCTAACATATTCCGCAGAATAACGCCTGAAAATGAAAAGTATACATGAAGTTCTATCCTGCCCGCTTTAAAACAAAACTTTCTAGCTGTAGTTGATACGTGTTGACCATGATACGTGTTTTATTCCATCAATGTTGGGTTGAGATAGAAAACTAATGCTATTAAGCGAGTGATTTGTGGAGCATTTATGTGCTTAACGGATGCCTCAACGATGCTCCAAATTCCAAGACCTGACCAAACACCCATCAGCCAACCGGAGCTGAATGGACTTCTCCTGGGTACAGAACTATGAGCAATCAAGCCTCCAAAAAAACTGTCCTTCGACTCGTAACTTGGCCCGAACACCGAGAGCCCAACTGCGCTCCTTCTCGGAACTCTTTGCACCAGTGGAAAAAAGTAAGCCGACCAATTGCGCAACCAGGTTCACTGTGCTCGAGAGCCATGGATCGCAAGATCTCCGTGTCGCGGTGCGGCCCCTAAGCGGGTAGGGTGCCAAAAAAATGGCACTGCCAGTCAGAGGAAAATTGAAATTCCGCGAAGGATACTGCCAATGTTTCAACATCTAAAATCACTAATGAGACACTGGAGGTACGCAACCGAACCACTGCTCAAAAGTGTCCTGACTCTCGCTTTCAGCATCCCCCCGTTGCTTTCGTCAGGTGGGAAAGAAAAAAAAACACGGATTTTCGTCTCGTTTCCCCGTCGCCCGCGGAAGCAAACAGGGCATCATCGTGTCGCTCACATTTCTTTCATTTTTTTTGTTGTTTGCAGAATTAAAAAAAAAAATATAGCACGCGTTAAAAGAAATGGCGTACGTGATAATTTTTGCATCACGGCGCAGACCCTTCCCTTCCCGCTGCCTTTTTGGCAACCGAGTGCGATAGGGGTTCGTCGCTCACCGCTCACCGGGAGGAGCTCCGCACCCGCGGTGTAATAGGGTTCGCGTGCTCTTTCGCTACTTTTCGCGCTAAGAATAATACGATTCGATTCGGCCGAAAGTGAGGGAGGAGGGCAGCGTATGTTTTTTTTTTTGCTTCCTCATCCTTTTGTAGATTCATTAAAGCGCCCTCTGCTTCTCCCCTTCACTCTTTCGCTCACTCTCTCTCTCTCTATCTTGACACTTAACGTCTTGGCGTTGGCAGCCTGCTGGACGCCTGCATCGCGCCCCGAATCGAGGGTTTGTTGACACCTCCCGGGCAAGCGGGGAAGTGCAAGCACAGTAAGCCAGAGGCCGGCATGTTAGTGGCCCACCCTTCCGCTTCTCCGTATTGTTTTACAGCGGCACACTGCACAGCGACTTTGAACGACCGCTTTGGCGCTGCCTGCTTGTGCGACGATGCTGACTCTTCATCTCATCGTCGCCGGCATCGTCGTCGTCGTCGAGCACACAGACGCAAAATCAGCAATAAATCCGGCTGCTCGCTCAACTTCTAATAACACCAATGAGGCACGTTCTGTGCCACCTTCCCTGCCTGCATGACGTGAACAGCAGGGCCAGGGTCCTCAACTGTCGAGAGCGCTGACTGACTGACTGGGCCGGGGGAAGGAGAATAATGGGGGGGGGGGGGAGGGGTTCACCCGCACCCGAGTGCAGCCGAGGAAGTGCTTCATGGTACAACTTCAAGAAGTAAAAACCTGTCACTGCAAAAGGGGTAAGCATAATTAGGAGCTATCGCTCTGGAGTGTGGACTGTCAAGGTTTTTTTTTTTTGCATTTTAAGCATGCAGGGGTGAAGCCATCGGGGAAGGTTGAAGACACACATACACATAGATCCAAAAGAGTCCCCGTGCCTGTACAATAATAATGTGCGACTCAGTGCGGTGCTCGAATTCCCGCTCTCCAGAGTTTTCTCCGAGCAAAGGAGAGCGTGATTGGAGCTAGTGAAAGGGAAGGCGGGCAAAAGTACTACCCGGTAAAAAGCCGGTGT
The DNA here is from genome assembly GCF_017562075.2 of Anopheles merus. Classification (NCBI taxonomy): domain Eukaryota; kingdom Metazoa; phylum Arthropoda; class Insecta; order Diptera; family Culicidae; genus Anopheles; species Anopheles merus. The sequence continues at coordinate 3,824,306 of NC_054081.1, read as the reverse complement.
TCATTACGTTGCAATAGCGAGAAGGACGGGGGTAAGGGAGAAGTAGAAGGTACTGTTTCTGGTAGAGACTTCAGACAAACAGCGGAGGGGCCAGAACAGCAATCCCTGTTCAAGTGTGACAGTTGGCAACAATGGGAAATTCGGGCCCGACGAAGCGGGTGTGTGTGTGTGTGTGTGTGTGGATGAGCAATTCTCTATTGACACGTAACCACGGGCTCGGGGAAGCGGGGAACTCTCCTTGCTAAATCCAAGCGAGCATTGGATGCGGTAGGATGGGAGCGGCCTTAAACAGGCAGAGGCTCAAAGGGAACTACAAACCCCCCCCCCCCCCAGTCTGCCAGACACGGCCGGAGCCGCCGGGGGGAGGGAGCGCAGGCATCCCTGGGGTTGGTTTCAAGTGTGGGCTAGATAAATTTTACGTGCAATAAAACATAATCAGTCTCAGGCACCCAGCCAGCGCACGGGCGAGTGCGACGACTTCATCCCTGGCAGAGGTTCCAAGGTTCCTGTGTGTCCTTTTTTGTGTGTGAGTGTGTGTTTGTGTGTTATTGCTGAAGTGGTAGACTAAGGTGTGAGGTACGTGTGGTGTCTCGTTCCTGTACGTGTGTGTGTGTGTGTGTGCTCCCTAATGCCATTGTAAAAGCACTTCATATCAAGAGACAATTAAAACCATGGGCTGAAACAGTAATGCCTGGCGTATGTCCCGGAATCCCCCGAGCATCGGAACGGTTTCGGTCGTCGGCCACCGAACACGCTCCCTGGGACTCGCTCTCTCTCTCTCTCTCTCCCTCTTTACCAGTTCGACACAATGTCACCATGTCTGGGGCTGCCTGTGCGTGAGCGAGCATTTATGAAATCCTTCTATCAGGGCGGTGTGTGTTTGCTTTTTTTCTGTCTCTACACTTCCTCTCTGTGCAGTCTAAATGTTGGTGTTTTTTTTGTGCTCCTCTACCATGAAAAACTGTGTGCTCGAAACGATCCCGGAAAACGTCATGAGTGTTCCAGCCCCGAAGGAACCCGGCGTTCCCCGAAAACTGAACTGAATAGAGCTATTGGAGAGCCTTCCCGGCCCCGATCCCGCCCACAGTGGAAAGAGTTGTGGCGAAAGCCTTTACACAGCCACCACCTTGCAATTACTTCATCGACGGAAGGGAGGAGAGAGAGAGAGAGAGAGAGCCGATTCTCAGACTCAGGAAAGGCAGGCGGCTTACGTTTACACTCGCTCGTTTGAGTTCTGAAGTTGTAAACGGAGCAATCAGGGTCCGGTTCGTAGGATGGTGGGTTGGGGTTCCGATGACTTGCCGGCTGACCCTTTGCCAGCCTTTTGCCAGGGCTACTGGAACGACGTTTACGGGTCGGACCGCACCTACCGGGCATGCCAGTCAACATGCCTCACCCCTTCTCTCACCCTCTCTCTCTCCGTCCCATGCTCACTCCCAAACGGCTCCATGGGCGCTTTTGATGATAATCATTGCTTTATTGCACCCATTATCGACGTCGTATTTCAGCAAAACACCGTCCGGAGAAATGAGGTGACAAATCGATGTTTACCGTTTGGCTCTGTGGGGTGGAGGGTCGTGCGTTTGTTAGTGGGTCGGTTGCGAGCGGCTGTGGAAGGATCTAAAATGGTGCTCCTTTATAGCTCCATCAAAACACGGCCGAGAGAACCGGAGTGGGGGTGTTCGGGTAATCATTTTGTTGCCCAACCCATCACGACCCACCACGATGGGCTCTCTGACACACTCCGCACCGGCGCCAGCGAATCCATTGTCATCGGTGGACGGTCGGATTAAGCCTCGGGGATTGGGTGCAGTTGCCAAAGTTGCAGCCGAGCTTCCCACGGAGCGGAGTTGCAATTTATACCCCACAGCGCCCCCAGAGGGGGAGGGAGAGAGAGAGAGAGACGGGGAAGTGTGGAGAGAGTTTCCGGGGTTTGGCGGATTATAGATTTCCGAATCGCTTCCGCTATTACGGGCTTAAATTTAGTGGGTGCTGGTGTGAAATGCTTCAATTTTTAATTAGACGCTCACACGCTGGAGGGGAACGGTGCGGTTCGGCTTCGGGTGGGTGGGTTGATGCTGGACAGAATGCTTTCCTCGCCGGGCTGACAAGGATGTGGGATTATCTAGACAATGTTGACAGTACAATGTGTTACGGGTGGTATTCTTTTCACCGAACAGCTCTTTCATTTGCGTTTGATCGTCGGGTGGAGTTGGTTTAGGTGGTGCTTTGAGGTTAAGTTTGTCTTTGATGCCGTACCTTCAGAAGTCGTACGAAGTGGTACACATTTCTTAATTAATCCTTTGAAGTGTTTTCCATTCGCATGGTTTTAGAGGGCCTGTTTTGAGGTGTCCAGTGCACTGACAATCAATTCCCTATAGTCGGAATCCGGTTCGAAGGACCAAAAGCTCGGTACCTCGAGTCTTAAAATGGAATTTGCTTAAAGTGAGGATCTCAACTAGAAGTCGCAGTGGTGGAAGCTTGCTAATAACCTACAAATGGAATATGTCAATCATACCTTCATAAATGTACTGCCCCATACTTAAAACATTGGCTCAGCGTGCGAATGAGGAACGAGAACAACTCGAATTGACAATTACTCCTTGCACTTATATTAATTGCACCACTATTCATTATTGTTACGGAGCCTTTTATTGCTCAGCTTGGTAATGAAGTCTTCGCTAATGCATAAAAAGGTCTCCATCACGAATGAATAACGGTTTGATTTTGGGCCAGCAGTATTGGTGTGGTTTGCATTCTGATTGTGTGCATTGTTTCGTTTATGGATTATATATGAACATTTTGTGCGTACATCAGATAGCACTCAAAACCTGTTTATAATGGTACTTTAAATGCTCTAAATGCCGATCATGCCCTGAACAATTAGCGAGGTAAGCAGAATCAGATGCTTATTATTAGTAGTGCCACTATTTTGGCTTTTGGAAGTGAAAAGGAAACAAATGTTTCATTTTAGATGTATTTTTTTTGGTAGGAGGATTTAAAAGAACCTTTTAAAGTAAGTAAATTCCTACTGCGTACTTTATCCGTATTTTGTTAATAATGTTAAACTTATTGCAAACTCCAATTAAAATAGGCTGTACGACCTAGAACTAGTCTCACCCATACCGGGCCTGGAACTAATCCTTAACCTATACCAACCCTAGAGTTTATTACGACCTAATATTGGTCGTTAGACCCAAACCAGTACTGTAACTAATCCTGAAATTATGCTCCTGGAAGTTCTGGAAGTTCCTGGACCTGATCCTGAATCCATTCCGTTGTAGGAAATAACCCTGAACCAATATCTAAAACTGATTACGCAGCAATACCGTGCCTGGAACTAATTCTGAAAGCATACCAGACCTGGAATTGATTCTGAAACCATAACGGCATTGATGACAATGATGTTTTTTGTGTACTGACCTCAAACTCAGGCAACCGATTACGAACCTAAATCTGATTTCAAACTGTTAAAAGTGATTCGCGTTTTCCTCCAACTTCTGGTATTGTAACAGACACAGATCGAGATGCTATTCTTGTTCTGAAATTCATTCTGACACTGTTCAGGTCCTTCAACTGATCCCTTACCGGTCCTAGAGGTGATTCTAAATGTAAACCGATCTTGGAACTCGAAACCTTTTAGATCCTGTATTACATCCTGAATCAGTACCGGCTCTGGAATTGATTCTGAGTCCATACAATTTCTGAAGTAGGTCACTGTCCACCCCGTTATATGAAAAAAGAGACTCCAAACGAATTCCAATGCTGTAAGTAGTAGATGTAAGCAGTTGAAGGTAGTAATTGCAAAGACCCGGAAGTTACTCGATGAAGTCTGATAAAATTTGTAAAGCAATATAGCGTTCACTAACAGCACCAGTTGGTAGTGCCTCTTGGTGTACCATTTATGTATTCCCCCTCCTTTGCAGCAGCGTGGATGGAACAGCAGCGCACACATCGGCAAACAAAAGCTCACCGGTAATGAGTGCCGAGTGCCGTTTGCACGCCGCTCCGATATAGTGGCGCCGAGGAAAAACGACACCTTAATGCATCATAAATACCATCACATTTGCTAATAAATTAACGTAATGAATCTCTAGGCGGGCGGCGCTTCCAGCAACGGCACCGGAGATCGCTCCCAGGCTGCGGCATGGAAGGGATGCTGCATGGAAGTGGTCCGCCCGTTCGCGCAATGGCCACGTGAGGTGTATTTTATGCTAATTAGCGCGCAACGGTTTCTTTCGCCCGCGTAGGTGGATGGCGGGTTGGAGAAACAAGTGACACAATGGAGAATCTGGGTGACAGTTGAAGTGTGCGTGTGTGTGTGCTGAATTGTCGCACCGCCGCCGTGCAACTGACACTGGCAGACAATTCGCAAACCGCTTTTCTTCCTGGCGGGTGTAAGAAATATTTTGGACAATGAATTTATGACACGCTCAGCGGAAAAAGCATCCGAAAGTGAATAATCCGAGCGGGTGGAGGAGGCGTTGAGATCGAGAGCACTTCGCTGGAAAAGCGCTCCGGTACGGGTACGGGCTGGTGAAGATGCTTGCGCTAATTAATGTGTGTGGTCACCTTTTCGCCAGCACCCAGCAGCGCCACGGGGATCTCGCGAGCGCGTGACAAAAACAGTTTGCAGTAATTTGAAAATATAGTTATTGCACTTTCTGCCGTTATGCGCGGTCCTCCGTCCCGTCCCGTCCCGTGGCGGCACGATGAATCGGTGGCCATTAAGGAAATCAGCATGAATCAGCAGCGCCCCGCTGCCCCGTGGAATCCGGCAGGTTTTTGGTGCAGGGAGCGGCTGGGAGGGCCTCCTAACTTCTGACCCTAATGGGTAAGGCGATGAGTGTCAAGAAGAGGCCTGCTAAAGAGTGCTACAGATAGAAGCAGCGCACCCGAGCTCGTCGCTTGGTATTTCGGCTTTCGGCGGGGGGTCTGCTGCTGCGGCAAAGGCTATGTGCTTCCACTATTTGTGACACCTGCAGCCCGGTTTTGATGGCCCGTCCGCAGCCATCTTGGCACAGTCTGCAGGCCGGGGCTGCAGCATTTGCGTACATCATCTTTGGCGTGCTGAGGTGCATTTTCCCGTGCGCCCTTGGCTGACGTCAAACCGAAAAACACATCTTTGCCAAGCTTGCCCTAAAAAAAAGGCGAGATCGGGCAAGAAAATGAGCAGGATAACTGGTGTGAGTGTGTTGGTTTGTTTTGTTACCCTTCCAATTGCAGCTTATATCTTAATTCGTCCTTTACCCTTAGCGCTCCGCAATAAAAACGCCACCGACTGTAACAAACGGGCCGACAGCACGAACGCCGCACGGCAGGTACGCACCTCCGCCTGCCCCCGGCTGTTGGCGTTAAATAATTCACCAACACTGCCACTATCATCGCCGGGGGCCGGGAGTCAGGTCTCGGGAATGCTTTGCGGCCCGCCCCGCGGGAGGCAAATTATTTACCGGCGAACCTGCAAAACCTCTCGAGCGGTTCGCGAAACTCGCATAAGCTTCAATTATTTCGCTCGTTTGTTTATTGCAACGGGCCACAATCGGCAGCTTTGCCGTTGCTTGTGTACATCGAACACTGCAAACAAAAGCACTAAAACACATCAGGTACACGATGCAAATGAGCGCAAAACATAATCAGATCGGGGTATTGTTTTTTTCGTTCTTAATTTTATATGCTGTTAGAGCAAGAGGTGAGAACATTGACTCTTTTCAGTGATTTGACTCAAAGTAAAGGAATCATTACAGGGAACTCATTCCACGACTCTCTATTCTGAGCCTCATCACACAAATATATTGCGATACAAATGATTCACTCTGTGCGTTGCCTCACGGCCAGTGCTGCAAAATGTCACTGACAATGTCATAAAAAAATCTGACTGAAACAAAATCCATATCAGCGTCGCGTACTCAATTGTGATAATCAGAGGTGATACTCAGAACGGTTGGTGTGACTAACATATGCTCATGACGTGTTTGCGACCATCGCTTGGTGAGTCACTATGTCACGACTTTTTTTTGCTATGATCAGTTTTGCAAAATGTCACTGACATAGTCATGACAAATTCCGGGTGAAACAAAATCTTCTCAGCGTCACGAGCTCTACTGTGATGATCATCACATGCTTGGTGACATTTTGTGCAACCAACTCTTGGTCAGTCACATGGTCGCGACATTTTCAGTCGATGATCATCGTGATGGTCACGGGAGATATGCGGTGCGTGCGAGTGGTTCCAAGAAACAAAATGAGCATGTTTTCTCGCTCTATTTGACTCGACAGATAGTCAAAATAGATAGAGGGAGAAAGCATGCTCATTTTGCAGCTAGAGCCCACGCGCCATGTATATTCCAAGAATTTCGCGATTATCACCGACAGAAAATGTCGTAACCAAGTGAGTGACCAAAAGTTGGGTGCTAAACAAAATGTCACCAAGCATGTGATTGATTCTCCAACTGTTTGAGTATAGTATATATGATCATCGTTTCAGTCATGAGTGTTGATGACTGAAACAGTGGCATGTGGCAGCACTGTTTACAGCCAGAAAAAAATCATGATCATGCTTGCGCCGGCATTAAGTTAAGCTTGTCAGTCAGAGTATCGCGTTGGACTCAAGTATTCACATGTCGTGTTCTGCATGTCATGACGCACTTTTATTGACTATCAGCAATGAGCATCAAGTTACCACGGATATGTTCATTGTTTTCGTTGGTGAAATTCTCGTGATACTCATGGCATTTTGCACTCTGCTCACGGCACGTTAGGATTCGTACATTCTTTGCTTTAAATCCGAATCTGGATCGCTTCTAAAGTGAAGACAGCACGTGAAGTTTACATGAATCATTCCTCTATTCACTGTTCACTTCTTACGATTCACTCAGGGTAGGTTTCGGTTTTCTAAGGGACATTATACGATTCACTTACACGTTGTACGTGAGGCTTCGGATGTAATTTCCGCACAACATTTTAAAAGACCTGTAAGCACCAAGAGAGAATTATTAAAACTGATTCGAGTGAATCAAATTTTCAAATCCCCATAGCGATTCTCCAACCGTGATTTAATCCACTCAAACAAAGTAAGCCTTCTCATATCGTATCCTAGCATCGGGTTCCCATGCTTTTGTGTAGGACACAGTTGTTACAAGCAAACTTTTATTTATTGTACGTCCTCATGTCAACTATGATGTGATTCGGTTGTGGAACTTGATTTGCAAAGCTGCTCAAATTTGCCACCAGCGCGAGCAGAGCCGCACCAATAAATCCCTCCGCACCGTATGTGACCGTATGTGGCCGGTACAAAGACCGGTGTCATCTTTTGCCTAACACAAATAGAAAGGAAAAATGGAACTTTGGGCTTTCTGGTCGCGGTGCTTGCGCTCGGGATAGATTCCATTGCGGCTTCTCCTCTGTTTGTTCGGGCTGCGGTTTGTGCGCCAATTCCGAATTGTGTGCGATCTGTACACCTACGACGGGATGGGGAATGGGCGCTCCATCAATGATTAATGGTTTTGTATGAGTTTATTCCATTGTTTAATCCCTTGCTACGTATTTGTAGGTACGCCAACGGACGTATAGAAGCGAAATGAGACAGATTCGTTGATTTGTGATTCGCAAAGAATGGAAAGCAGTTGAACTTTTTCCTAGATGTAATCTTTCAAGACCTGAAATTTCAAATCATTGTTGTTACTCTTAATTTTTTCCTTTATTACTTCAATATGCTTCAAATGTACTATGTATTGAGTTTTTGGTGTTTTTTTAAGTACACTTTTTAATAAAATAAAAACGACACAAATGGGCCAAGGTTCTTGAAAGCGAAGCAAAGTATAAATATTAATATTTACGGTTTCCATTCTCGTGCTCTCATTTCCACATCTGTTTCGCGTGGGATTTCAATTGAAGACGATTGGGGAAAATAGAAATAAACACACAAAAAAATAGCATCCAAAAACTCCACACCAGACTCCTTGGGCTATCACCGCGCCAAGATCCTTATTTCCCGGCAGTCTAATTTTCGTGCCTGTGTTTGCCATTCCAGCCCTGGCAGAAGGCTGCTGCTGGCCGTTCCCGATTTTATTCCCACCTTTGGAGAGGACGATTATGCCTGCCGGCCGGACCGTAGAAGAATAATTCAATTTTAAAATCAATTAAAAAATATTCTAATTACGGACAATTATTGTTGCTGCCGGCGAATTTGTTCCTGCTCCCGGCGGGAGAGGGTCCGGTTTTCGGTGTGAGCCTGGTATGTCCACCGCAGGCCATGAGCTGGGCTACTGTCCTGGAACGTGCTAGAATCGAATAACGCTGATGACGACTGCCCAATTCTCCCCCGCACACACACACACACACACGCTCAAGCACGAAATGTTTCCAAAATGTGATCAATTGCATTTGCCTGCATCTTGCTGGGCTTTTTGGGGGGTTTTTTTTTATTCCTGCTGTTGTTGGTCGGCTGTTCATCTCAATGCTTTGTATGCTGATCAGGGTAACACGTGGCAGACGGTGAACGAATTTCGCCCCTTTATGCTGCCGTCGGGAACGCTCCGGTCAGATACCGAGATTGGTCAATTCATTTTTCGGACCCCTCTCCCTCCTCCAAATGATGGCTCCCAAAGATGGCGCCATTTGGTAGCCCAGGTAATCGAATTCGCTCTACGGACCGTTTCTCGCTTTGGGGCCCCCGTTGGAGCTGCTGGAATAAGCCAGCCAGCTCCAGGCGGGGGGGGGGGGGGAGGAGGAGCTGTTCGATCGATCGCTTGCTAATTGCTAACCGGTCGCCGCAAAACCCAGCGCAGCCAGGGATTAGGGTTGACATTTCGCACACCGAAACCCAGGCGCATGTAACGTGGATTGATTTTTATTGGGTGTGCTGGGCAATCGAATCGGCACGGCATTGTTCTTCTCCCCGGATACGGTGTGCACGCTTCCAGGAAGCATCTGATGGAGGGGGGGGGGGGCGAGAACATTAATGGCTTATTTATGACAACCTGATTGAAGCGATCACTTTTGATGGATATCGCGCGGAGTGCAGCAAGCAATGCCAACAAACATCAGCTTGATAGCAGGCTTCATTGGTGGAGTTTGGGTTCTTGGGTTCTTGATGTTCCGACGGTGGTTCATCAAACTTAAGGGCACACACATCGAGAGCTATGTGTTTCGGTTATTCTGGTTCCATCTGCTAAATGCCAAAACATCTGGCTCCAAGAAGAATATTGATGTCTCCTAAGAACTTGTACTGATAGATCATTTTCCTCATAACTTCCAGAAACCATTTATTCTCATGGTCTGCAGAGATCTTCTGATATAAAAGCAGTTAAGAACACCGTACAGTATTCTAATGCTAGCCTGTAAATATTGTTCCTTAGGGCCTAAATTTTCCACTCAAACCTCATTTACGGCACCAAATAAACTCCCATGATAAATCCTGTAGAGCAATTTTGGGGTTTTATCAACTCGATTGATACATTAAAATTAAGACACAAACGAAGCATTCCCGCATTGAAAAAGTTATTGGAGGTGATTGAGAGCTATAACCTCTTATATTCCTAAATCAATGTTCTCTCTAATGCGAAAGATCTGGCTCCAGCAAGATAACTGATATTGGGGGCCTTCACGATTCTAGTTAGTTTTTTGTATGGAGTTTGACAGTTGGAGGCTGAAATCATGTAAACACTCCATACACAAACCACACAAAAAACTAGCCTGCAATTTTCAGTCTAGATTATTCTAGCCACAAAGCTAGAATTAGATTCGAGTACCTGCTCGAAAACACGGTGTTGTTTACATTTACTCCAAGGTGCATTAACGAGATCTGGTGATGGAATCCAGAATCAAAGTGCATGTAGTCCAGGTGGTCTCATAGCATGTTTTACAACCAAATTTGAATATCACTTTTTGACAGCATGGGTGAAAATTTTTGCTCAAACAAGCTTTCTGGAGGCTTGCCGAATACACAAAACACTGTGAAAATCTTCATTCAAAATCAGTCTTTCTAAATTCATACATCTTGGGATAAGCCCACCTGTATATTATACTCACTTAGATAGCTGCTCGAAAACTGATATACAATGCAAAAAGCTGACAGGCTGAAATTTCACCCTACGAGCTTAAAACAGAAAGGCCCCCATTACTGAGAGAATACTTCTAGACACTTGTGCCAGTGAATCATTCTAATCGGAACATGCAAAACCCTTTTTAGTTTTCAAGCTCCGCAAACATCTGCTGGAATCATTTAAACGCTATACAACAGTATTCCAATAGTATTTCAATGCCAACCTATAGATACTGGTCCGTTGGAGCTAAATATTTCACTCACAATTAGTTTACGCAACCAGATATACACTTGCAATAATTCCCGCACTTCAATGTTTGCATAGCTAAGCATCTGCACTCCGCTGGAATCCATCCGGTCTGGTCTTGAGAGATCCCGAGAAAACCCCCTTCGGCCGCGGGCCGATGTCGATGAAAGTTTTTCAACGCTGAAGCCAAATTTCAAAACACTGCTCAGATGTGAGCATCCATGCCTGGTACCGAAGCCGCCCGGCGTAGGATACATTGCTGCAGAGCCCGCACAAGTGCAGCGTAGCGTGTGCAGTCCGAGGTACACACTTCGACCGAATCGTTTGCCAAGCGAAGCACCGTTCCATCGCAAACACACATCCCCTTTGCAGAGTATCATCGCGCAAACTACACGCGTTTGGTTTCTCGTTACAGAAGTTTCGCTACCGAGTGTTGTGCCCGGCAAGGGGCAATGGGTGGGCTCCTCCCCAGCTTCGCCACCGGTATAGTTAGGTAAATGGCTTACCGAGAGCGATTGTTCGCCCGGTAATCGTTCGCCTTTGGTAGTTATTTGTAAAGCGAGCGAGGGTTTTATTTTGGGCCCCCCCCCCCCCCACTCCAAGATTGGGGGGAGATTTCCAGTGAAGCAGGAGGGTTTTGGGTAGGGTGCTTTTTCCAAAGCGATATTTCCGTTCGGCTTCGGAGGGAAACCATTTGCTGCTCGAGGTGTGCCAAACGCATTTCGACAGTTCTCCGAAGTAGCTGGCGCAGGGCAAGGGTGTCGACTGACGGTTTCCACCTACCCGGGCGCGGGGTGGAGGTTTCCATTTTCCCGAGTTTGACGACCGCATCGACGATGGATGACGATCTCGGTCAGAGCGTCTTAAACCGTATCGGTGAACGTCTCGCAGCAGCAGCCGCCGCCGCCAGTTTGACCTTCGCAACAGCGACCTCGTTTTTTCCACACCCATCCAACAGCTCAAAGATCCACCCTTGCGTAAGCGAACATCAGTTTGTGTTTGTGCGTATGCATGTCTGTGTGTGTGTGTGTTTAGTTTTTCCATTAATGTTTCCCCCTATGCCTCAATATCCGACCCCATGAAAAATGTAAATAGTCAATGTATGACAATTTCCGCTCCCGACTGGCACCCACACACACACGCGAACACATGGAACACACTGCGGAGGGAAGCGGAACACACCGAGGGAAAAAAGGCAGCGAGGAAGCGGAACCATTTGTCGTGACGGTGGAAAACTGCATCCGCTTTTTTCTTCCCCTACTTTGCTCCGGATTGCTTTTGCTGGGGGAAATACGAGACCCTAGACAGAGAGGGAGTGAGAGGGAGAGAGAGAGTGATGGAGGAAGAAGAGGATGCGTCAGAAATTCTTCGAAACGAGCACGCAGGGGTCGCGCCGTCGAAGTTAATGACCTTCATGATATAAATAAATCTATGCAAGCAAATGCCTGGCGGCGCACTTCAATTCCACTCTCTCTCTCTCTCTCTCTCGTTCTCTCTATCTCTCCGTTAACACGCGTCCTCTGTAATGTTAAAGGGAGTTTTCGATGATGTGAAAAATATGACACACAGACCCGCTGCGAGCCGTTTTGGACTACAAGCAAATCAACCAAATGGACCGAAATCAGCGGCGGCACGATTCCGACGGATGGTTCGCGCGAGAGAGAGAGCAGCGAGCTAAAAATAAAATATAAATAATAATAGCAGTTGTAATAACCGATCACGAGCAAGGCGAGCCGGGCGCATAGAAAGGCGCACCGAAAGGGGGGGCGGGGAGATAATCGCGTTTCGGCAGCTGCAAAAGTCACGGTGCATTCACATTAGCAGACGGCGAAGCAGTCCCGCGGCAGGTTAAACCCAAACCCTGGGCATCATCATACGGCCGTCTTGGGTTGGGTTGGGACGTCATCCGCCAGGTTTTCGGGCCACTTTTTCGCGTGTGCTAGCGAGCCGCGGTACGATTTTCTTTAAGAATTAAGAAGAACACACACACTGGAGAAGAGACTGTTCGCCGATGCTTCGGACTTTATGTCAGGCGCGTTGGACTGCAGATGTGCGCTGCTGGAGCGATTTGCCTCGCTGCCTCACAGCAGACGCACGATAAATATAGATGCTGCGGCAGCGTCTGGCGAAATCGGTGCCGATGGCGAGGTCACCGAGCAAGGAGACGTTAGAAAGGGCTTAGCGCGATGGCTGGAAAGCTGTCTTTTTAGTCTGATAAATGAAACAAAACCGATTGAAATAGAATTTTGGAAGAGCTGGACCACGTGCCGGACCAGCCAATGGTAGATGTCAGGCCCAACAGAGCAAGATGTTTCTGGAAGATATTGAACTCTCTTCTGCAGGTGATAACATCATTAGGATTTTTTGTATTGCTCCTCTTGGAATTGGAAGATACAGTGAAGTCTGTGTACTGGAGTCACTCCAAGATCTCCAAGGTTTTTGTTATTCAGAAATATTTCAAGTTTTGTGATCGGCAAGCCTTCTTGAGGAACATTTCTTTTTGTTTTACATGGTTTCACATGCAATGCTTAGATTCCTGAAGACTCCACAGCAACTCCACTGTTAGAAGTATGTAGATTTCTAACAGTGGCAGTTTGTCGGAGTAGTAGGTCCCTCTGAATTTAGCTCATTCTTGACCCAAGAAACATTTCCCGTACCTTTTACACTTCAACATGTCTTAAAGCATTCTTTACTGTGAGTGTACTGAGCCACATAGTTTTAACAGTCTTTAACGTTGTTAAACCTTTTAAATGTTCTGAAGTTGCTTATAAGACTGTCTGTTAAAACTAAAATTGGAGTTTTGATGGCTGGCTTTAATCAACCTGTAAATGTATTCTTAAACACGCTTCAAAACTTGATATTTGAGACTAAGGCAACAATATCAATTGATCTTATTAAATACATATTAAGTCTTGGACGAAGGGAACTTGAAACAGGCTATACAGGTTGTACTTGAAACACGCTATTTACGAAAAACGTTGATAAGCCGAGTATTTCTAGCTTCTCCGTAAATTGTATTTTAGGATTTTAAGCCAAATAATATTTATTTTTATTTTCCTTTTGCTTGCAGTGGGTGGTTTTATCCCCTGCAAATAATATTCGATGTATTTATAATTATATTAATAAATAAAAATAGATAAAACTGAGGAAATCGCGATTACGTAAATATGCGTAAACCAGATTCCGCATATCTCTGGCAGTGTCAGGACCAGGAGATTCTTAAAACTTATTAGTCTGCACAAGCGCTTTCTAAAGCTATGTGCTGTTTAAAAAGATCTTAGCCGCACATATTGCACTTCAAATCAACTGGACTTGTGATCAGGAAAGACCTTCCGATTTTAAGCCAATCGAATCCATTTTTTTTTTAAATATGATTGTTCATTTGTGTGGGTAATATGTGTCACGGAAAGGTGATATTTTGATAAACGAATTCATAGTTTACATGACAAATAGGAAAAAATGGCAATTTCCAAAACGACCTTCACCTCATATTTATTACGACAACTTCTTTTGATGCAAATTGGAGGTCGTTCAAAACGAATCTGTATTTTATGATAATTTATTTTTCATCAAAAAAGGTGCACATTATTGAAGCGCTTTGATATTTTTCAAATTATTGCAATGTATTTCAACAGTGAAATTTTCTTGGCATTGAGTTCTGCACGTACGCGAGCGAGATCATCAGAAAAAATATCAATACAACACAAAAATTCGCTGAAAACTCTCAGCCATTATTATGACTTCATATTCAATGCTTCATTGCCATCTCAAGAACATATCCATAGCAATATGTTGTATATTGAAAAAGGAAGGCTTAATGAAAATTCCGTATCAGCATCGTTAAAACTATGATAAGGTTTAAAATGTTCCTTGGGGCGATGCTTATTCTTGATTCAATTTCTACCATCCACGGTTTAGCATCCTGTTCGTCTAGTTGACACTATCTTCGCTACCTCTCTTCCAGAATCGTCACCGCCCAGAAATGTTTCAGACGTCAGACCAGTGCAGCTAACACCAGGAACTTCAACATTTGACTCGTTTTGTGGGTTCACGAGCCCGTCCAGCACAACGAGAAGTTCATGGTACTCACAGTTGGATGCATTTCTGGTGATATACTCTCCCTTTCAAGGTTTAAGGGTACTCGAACCCCATTTCAGTGCAATCAGCGGGAGCAAACAAAACCAAAGCCTGCACACAGCGAGCCAATGATGGGACGATCTCTAGCCTAAATTCTGCATATGCACAACATTTGTACACCTGAAAAATGCCCCTCGAAACTCATAGGATCATTCCCTTTTTTTGTATCCGCTTTCAATTACAACCACCGCGCACACGGCGATGGCCCTCAAAACGCTTTTTCGGGCCACATTCGGGCGTGCGGGATCGCACACAGTTGTGGACAGTAAAAAAAAAAAAAAAAACAAAACCCAAAACCTTCAGTAACTAGCTCAGTTTTTTTTCTTCCCGTGTGGTGTATCGCTATAATCAAAAGTTAAATCTCACAGCGCACCGTGTGGATACCCGTGTGCGGACGCGTATGATACTCGTGCCGGTGCTCGCCGTCGTACCGAAAGAAAAAACACCCGCCCTAATGATGGTTGGGTTTGTGCACCGTGGTTGGAAGGGAAGGCGAAGGCAGGCAGAGCGACCGGAGGAACAACGGTCCTGCAGGAATCCTGGGCACGCGGGGCCCAGGAAGCACAACATAAACATAAACATTGTTCGTCATTAATTCAAATTTGCCCGAATGTTTGGCCCACTCGGGGTTGTGCATGTGTTGTACATGGATGTAGGCGTGTGTGTGTGTGGGTGTGTGGGAGTAACATGGTAAAAGAGGGAATCCTTTTTTCCCCGCTCTACCTACCTTCTTTGACTGCAACCATTAAACGCATGTGAGTGTGGTGTACGTGTGCGTTGCTAGAATGGTGTGTGTGTGTGCACATATTATTTTCTCGAGGCTTCGGAGTTGCTGGGCCGCCGACCCTCTAATGCCGACTGCGTGAAAAACTATACGGTGTGCGAGTGTGTGTGGGTTGGGCACTGGCAGGATAACCGCCCTTTTGGGGGTTGACGCAGAAACGCGTTACGGTTTGCTTTTGCCCTCCTCCTCCTTCTTCTTCTTCTTCTTCTTCTTCTTCCTCCCTCTCTCTTCCAACCTCTTCCGGACCTAGGCGACAGTTTCAGCACTGCTTGTCGGGCTCGCAGTCTTTAAATGTCACTCTCGCGGTGCTCCTGCCACAACTTCTGCCGCGACTCCGGACCCTTCGAAATGAACTGCAAAGAAAATGAACTACTGGAGAGGGGGAAGGGGGGGGGGTTTGACTGAAGGACTGGCGTTGGAAAAACACGCAAGAAACATATTCACACACACACGCGCGCGCGCTCGTCTGTCCCACTCCATCAACTCCAAACTCGGGCCGCGTGTCTGCGTAGATGGATTCCGTCATTCACGTATGGTTACCGTTTTATTCCACCCTCGTCTCCCACACACACACACACACAACCCCTCCCCTTCGCCCGGCACACTGCGTCCTGCGAGCAGCGCAAACATATGGCGTCGATGACTCACTCGTCGCATTCAATTTCTTCCCCCGGCCGCGACAAGGGGTTCGTTGCCGCCCGCCTGCGTGTTTGTTGTTTTGGGCTGGCTGCACCGCGACAGAGATAGTTTCTCGCAACCAGGCCAGACCGCGGATTTCACTGTGCATCTACGCGCCCCCTTGCGGTCCGGATCTTCCTCGCGAGGAAATCAATTTTCCGAACATTTACCCTTGCCCGGCAATAAATATCAACGCAATGCAACGGGCGGTACGGGAAATTATGAGCCGAGCCGTGCTCCAGGACGCGATTCGTGTGTGTGTGTGTGTGTGTCGACAGCTTCGAGTGGCCTGCTCATTGCTAGCTAATGGTGATGGGAGTTTCGGGAGCAGATTTATTTAGGCTGGAACGCGACCGGATGCATGTAAACGGTAGCAAGCAATTACACTTCTTCGGTGCGGCAGGGCGGCTCACTTGCGCATTGTTTACCTTTGTTTTGCACCGTCCTAGAGATGTGGATGTGAAATCTCGCAAACTGCAATGAAACATTAAACGACATTTACGAGACGCGGAAAAATACCAACAAAGCACTGTTGCTCAGTATGGGTGCAGCTGTTTTGCTGTTAGTAGCCACGCGAGCGCACAGTGTGCGAAATGTATTTAAGTGGGTTTATTTTTTATCACAATTCAATTATTAATCATTACTTAAGTTCCCAAACAGCCAGCTCGTACTTTATAACTGATTTGGGGCTGTTTAAAAAATCGTTCCGATGTCGTACTTTGTGGCTGATTAAGAGATAGACGGTATTTGCGGAACAATGGAGCTTTTTAACAGGCACATGGTACTCTTTGGAACTTTGCGGCTGATTAGCACTATGTGTAGGGTTCATGATGGAACTTGTTAAGAAAGCGTACCGAACTTGGTGGAATTTGTTAGCTTTTTAATGCATGACATCGGTACGAGATAAATAATCCCCGGCACCGTAGCATAAAGAAGCTGCTTAGGCGCTATTTAGAAGGACCGCCTGGAACTTTGATGCTGTTTAACTACTGCAAAAGGCGAATTAGAGCAGCGATCTTTAGCATGACAAAATGAGCTGCTTAAGCAATTCTGGCTATTCGGGCATTATCCCCCACGTGTACATTTTTCCCCGCTTTCCCCTATCAACGACCAACAGTGTGCTTACTAGGGATGTGCTGTATGGAGCGCACCCACGACTCCGATCCGACTCCGACTATTGTTAGTTCGATTCCGACTCCGGCAAAATGGAACCACTAGATCCGCCCGGAGTCGAGGTCGTTCGGAGTCGTCTGGAGTCGAATGACTCCGAACGACTCCGAACGACTCCGGACGACTCCGACTTCGAACGACTCCGGACGACTCCGGACGACTCCGATCGACTCCGAACAACTCCAAACGACTCCGAACGATTCCGGACGACTCCGACTCCGGACGACTCCGGACGACTCCGAACAACTCCGGACGACCACGAACGACTCAGATGACTCCGGAAGACTCCGGACGACTCCGACTCCGGGCGACTCCGAGCGACTCCAGACGACTCCGAACAACTCCAAACGACTCCGAATGATTCCGGACGACTCCGACTCCGGGCGACTCCGGACGACTCCGAACGACTCCAGACGACTCCGATGACTTTGGACGACTTCGGACGACTCCGGGCGACTCCGGGCGACTCCGACTCCCGGCGACTCCGGGCGACTCCGACTCCGGGCGACTCCGACTCCGGGCGACTCCGAACGACTCCGGAGGACTCCGAACGACTCCAGACGACTCCGAACGACTCCGATGACTCCGGAAGACTCCGGACGACTCCGACTCCGGGCGACTCCGAGCGACTCCAGACGACTCCGAACAACTCCAAACGACTCCGAATGATTCCGGACGACTCCGACTCCGGGCGACTCCGGACGACTCCAAACGACTCCGGACGACTCCGAACGACTCCGATGACTCCGGAAGACTCCGGACGACTCCGGACGACTCCGGACGACTCCGACTTCGAACGACTCGGGACGACTCCGGACGACTCCGATCGACTCCGAACAACTCCAAACGACTCCAAACGATTCCGAACGACTCCAACTCCGGACGACTCCGGACGAGTCCGAACAACTCCGGACGACTCCGGAAGACTCGGACTCCGGGCGACTCCGAACGACTCCAGACGACTCCGAACGACTCCGGACGACTCCGAACGACTTCGATGACTCTGGAAGACTCCGGACGACTCCGGACGACTCCGGGCGACTCCGACTCCGGGCGACTCCGACTCCGGGCGACTCCGGACGACTCCGGACGACTCCGAACAACTCCAAACGACTCCGAACAACTCCACACGACTCCGAATGATTCCGGACGACTCTGACTCCGGGCGACTCCGGACGACTCCGAACGACTCCGGACGACTCCGAACGACTCCGATGACTCCGGAAGACTCCGGACGACTCCGAACGACTCCGGGCGACTCCGACTCCGGGCGACTCCGGACGACTCCGGACGGTTCCGAAAGACTCCGGATATTGCAACGCGGACCTACCTTCCGGAGTCGATTCCGAATTTATCGGAGTCGGATCGGAGTCGACTCCGGATTTTTGCCAACTTTACCCATTAGTGCTTACACTAATTACCATCACTGTGCCGCTGGCAAAACTGACGTTTGGACGTAAACACCAGCTGTGCAGAGATAAACAAAGCAGTGCAATTTGTTGATTGTTGTAAGTCCCGGACACGCTAGTCGATTGTTGATGCAAAAGCGGTATAAACTTTTGATATTTCCGTTTCCTTTCATTAGAAACCGATTTTCTGGGTTTTTTCCACACCGTGGTGTCTGCTTTTTGGCACGGATTGGCAGACGGAGACCCGCAAAGCAGTTGCGGCGCCGGATAACTAAGGCAAGATCTACGAAATCATCACTCACGAGAACAAGAAACCCCAAACCTCCCCTTGCAAGGTGAACAGCTTTTTGTCCAGCTCGTTGCAAGAAAAAATAGATCAAATGAAACCAAACATAAAATTATATTTTCCGAGCGTTGAAGAAACTATAATGAAATGTGCGAAATATTAAAAATAACTCCAAGCCAAGCTTTCCCCACAAGCAGCATTCCTATCCGAACGTTTCGGGGCGGCAAGAAGCTCACCCCCCTGTGCCGGTCAACTTGGTAGCAGGAGGCAAACTTTCCCGCTTACAGAGCTGCTGCGACTGGCTCAGCTTTATCTGTCCTTCTCCAGTGTCCGAAAATTGCATTCCTTTCGGCAAATGGCAGTTTCAGGCATTAGGCACCTGGCAAGCGGCGCACGGGATAGGTGCGGCTCTCCTTCCAGAAACTGTAACACTCCAGCGTCTCGAGCACTTTTGGCTGTGTCGGAAAATGAGATGGCGAGCAAAAAACGCCCAGGTCCTAACCTCAAAATCCAAACCCCGGTGTGCAGCAGGGTAAAAGTGTGTGTGTGTGTGTGTGTGTGTGTGTGTGTGTGTGTGTGTGTGTGTGTGTTTGGTGGGGGAGTTTTTGTAAGTGTGCATATTTTATTATGTCTTCGAAAGGAATCAAATGTTCGTCGTCGAAAAGCAAACATCCACGCACACACACACACAAACACACAGAGGCAAACAATGCAATTTTCCTGCTCGTCGCGGGAAGGGGATGTGCAGCCCGGATGTGGATGAATCTAATTTATGGAGCCCCGTGATTTACGGGCAGAAATTTGTTAATGACCATTCCTGATTGCTGCTCTCGAGTGACAGCTGGCAGCCGGGACGGGGAGGAAAGTGGAAGGAGGGCCCCATCCAGCAGGACAAAGTTCTTCTCAATCTCATGCACTTTCTTCGGTGCAAAAAAACGGCAAAATCCCAATTTTGCAACACACCGCACGCTGAAACGGGAGTGAGCGGGAGGACAAAAACCAACCCCAGGAGAAGCTAATTTTCGGCGGGACGGGTGGGGCACTGTGTGACTCGGCAGGTGAGTCATTCGCCCGGTGGCAAGCCGGGGGCGAGAATTGATTGCAACCACCCGGGGGAAAGCGATGGAGTTGAGGGCGAACCAGGT